>NC_142930.1:19737799-19740299 GCF_046866305.1 Octopus bimaculoides | reverse complement strand
ACGGATCATGTGTCCCCTCATACAGTGCAGATCCGATTCTTCATTCTAGATTGTCGCTGGTGCAACTACTGATATATTAGAATCTCTTGCTGTGTCAGCGATACAGAGTATGGGTCTCAGCAAAATTCAGAAGACACAACCCAACCGTACTACTGCTCGGTACAGGTTTGCATTTTGTCGACGGTTTTATGTTCTTTTCTTTCCAAAGTTGATCACTGAGCTACCTGACAGCGAACGCAGTTGAACTTTCTATTTCAATAAATATTTATTTTCTGATAATTTCAAATATATTCTTGTAATTACATTTATTTTCTTACTCTGAAAATAAACTGAAAAAATATCTCGTTTTATAATTAGTTATTGCAATTTTTGAATTACAATAAGCTGTTTCAAAAATTCATATTTTGTTGTCTAATTTGTCTTTCGGCTGATGTACTTTCGACCAGTACTGTTTGTTTTTACGGCATAAACACAATTTCACATTACGCTCAATATTCTTAGTAGAGTACATATCTATTAATTTTTTACAAGGAAAACGTTGACTTTGAAATTTCTGTTTGCTCGCCGCCATCAGATTGTTAGTAGTTCTTTCGGAGTGTCAGAACTGGACCCATCGAAAATCATTAAGACATTCCAAGACTAAGTATGTGGACTAAATAGATTTTACCAAGCCCTTCGACACTAGTCATGGAAAAATTCACAACCGAATAGTAAACGCAAACTGTTCACTAAGCAAAGATCAGTAATTCTGAGCCAACAAGCATATCGTCGCTAATATGGCGTGAGATTTTCTCCGAGTGAGTCAATGATTAGATGTTTGACTGCCATTTTCAGGATCAGGGTTTCATAAGTAAGAACCCACGATGAGACTGACCTCATTCGGTTAGGAACAAAGGTATAGTTGAGTGTGTAAGAGACAGTGTTGCAGAAGATCTTTACACAAGCTTGAAGACGGTCTGAAAAGATTAAAGTCTCTCGAACATTGCTCCGGCGATTTCTTAAAGCCTTGAGCCTGTTTCCGTATAAAATACAGTTGACGCCACCAGATTATGTCCATAGATGCATTATGCAGACAGATTTCAAGAATTAACAAAGGGACATCTCGAATTTATGCACAGCTAATAATGTTAGACGAAGCACATTTTCATATGAATAGTTTCTTTAATAAACAAAACAGCTAGGGTTGAGGTTCGAAAATTCCTTGGGCAATTCACCAAAAGATATTGCATCCCATTAAAAAGAAGGTCTGATGTGAGGTAACGTCGGATGAAATGAACGGACTTTGCTTTTTCGAAGATCACATTGGGAATGCTTTAACTGTTACAGGAGAGTTAATATCGGTCAATTACCGAAAATGTTTCACTCCCAACAGTGCAAGGTATACAAGACATGAGGTTCTAACAGATCGGAACGACAACTTAAATAGCAAAGGCCACAACCCAACTGTTCAGCCAAACTTCTGAGAGTGTAATAAGTCCTGCGGTAGCGACATAAGCAGATTACTGCGTTCTCCAGATTTCACGACTTCTAATTTAATCCAATGAGTTTATGTCAGTAACAGAGTTTATGTTAACAAACGCCAGATGCTCCAACAGCCGAAGAAAATTATTCCAGACGCAATCAGAAAACTGGAGCCCGAAACAGTAAAAGGTGTCTTGGAAAACGCCTTATCAAAGGCACATTTGTGCGATGCAGACAAAGAACGCCATTTACGACGTGATTCTTTTTTCACACATAGCGTACGTTAATTTCTTATGTATATTGTTTAAGATGCTATAGTATTATGAATTCAAATCAAAAACTTATGAAGTCATTAAATGTTAAAAACCCTTCGTGAATTTTGGTTCAAAAAAATTTGTTTTGAAGGCCTATGTCAGAGAAAACTGTTATCCCTACAAGATATTTTACATTTTACATATATTACATTTTTCTTTTTACTATTTTCTCAGTTCGCACTTAATTCATTACTAGTATACTTAATAATTCTAAACTTTGCTTAATACTATCTCTCATCTCTTTGTCGAAATCTTATATTATTCTATCACTGCTATCTTTTTTGCATTATATTATTCTATCTTATGTATCTGACACTTAATCAGTCTTCTCATACAGTTAGAACGGCTTGTGTCTATATGTATAGAGACGTAAAATATATATAGGGTCACTGATGAAAAATTCGCCTAGCAAAATATTTTATTTGCTAAAAAAATTTAGAAACCTAGGTCTGATCGGAATAAAATAAGACGGTAAAAGTTTTTATTTTTCATTCCTTTTGAAGATGCTCTTAAATGTGACTTTGGTCGTTTTGACTGCTTCTTCTAGCGTATAAAAACTGCCTGTTGAAGGCAGTTTTCTCTTGTATTTAATGTACACTATTTTATATTGAGAATATGTTGTCTATTGACTTTTTATACATGCTAGGCCACTGGTAGTGAAATTTCTATAAAAAAAAAACACACTACCCTATATATATATCACGTATATGATTTTGGCGATTTTT
>NC_142930.1:19720299-19727799 GCF_046866305.1 Octopus bimaculoides | reverse complement strand
GTGGCTTTTAAACCAGACAGTGTTTTGAGAAAACACCCACACAGATTGCACCTCTGATTTGCACTACCAATACCTGCAAGTAAGTTCTGCTCATTGTGGATCCTAACATGTCTTTTAAGACCCCCATTGGATTTGCAAACCCTCTGGCACACACCACATTCAAACATGTGCACAGACATATAATCAGAATAGCTGGATGAGGTTTGTTTTCCATGGGTTCGCAGGTGAGATTTGAGGCCAGCCAAGGACAGACATGGTCTGTCACAGACTGTGCACACAAAAAGGTCCTTGTCATTCACCTTCTCAGTCTTTACATTTTTCCTTAAATATCTCTTGAGCCATGCTTGCATCATCCTGGCCTCTTCAAATGCTTTCACTCCACTCCACACCCTTGTTCGCCATATAACTCGATCTGAAGCGAGGACTTCTATATCTTTTGGAGCCATTCCAATTGACTTCATAGCAGTCCTTATGCCATCCTTAAACCTTTTTTTAGGTTTATGCCGATAACGTTTCCCCTCTGCAAGCTCACCATAAAACAGCTGTTTCGGCATGCGTTCATCTGCCATTCGAACAATATGGCCACACCATCTCAATTGGTTCCTCAAAATCATGGCTTTAATTGAGGGGATGCCTGCAGATGCAAGGATATCTGTGTTTGGAGTAAAAGAATTCCATTTAATTCTTAAAATATGACGAAGGCATTTTTGGTGGAATTTTTCTAACATTTTAAAATGCCTTTCATAACAGGTCCAAGTTTCACAGGAATACAATAGGGATGTTAAGACAAATGATTTGTAAAGAGCCAGCTTTGTATTGTTATTTATATGTTGCTGGCGCCAGACGCGTGACTCCAAGCCACCAAATGCTTTTGCTGCCCTTTGAATTCGCAGGTGTATTTCCGTATCAAAATTTCCATCATCTTGAACAGAGCTTCCCAGGTAGACAAATGAATTGACAACCTCAAGTAGCTTTAGTTAACAAAAATTTTAGGGGAGTTACAAACAGCACCATACGCAGGTTGATACATTACAACTGTTTTTTTCAGGTCGCTCTTCAGTGCTACTGGTAACATGTAATCCAGTACAACCTGTTGCATGGTCGGGTCGTCGGCGACTAAACTGACAACCCCACCAGGCTTGCTTGGTGAGGAGGGTGTTGTTGGACACCCTGCAGGACGAAAAATAAGACCTGTCAAAGAGCGGATGAACGCCTGAACAGTCAACGACCATCCAACAAAATGTCTGTAAATATGTATATATATATATGTGTATGGGTGTGTGTATATGTGTGAATGTCTGTAAATATGTATATATACATACATACATACATACATACACACATACATACATACATACATACATACATACATACATACATACATACATACATACATACAACTGTTACCTCACAACACAATTCCAAGGAGAATATTTTTTCAATCCAAAAGCTAGGTGAAGCCACCTCACTTTCCGATTGAAAAATACCCAACGAAGTATAAAAAAAAATAGTGAAGCATCTAAACCCCACAAATGCAATTGAAAATGCATATTGTGTTACATTTCTGTGATACATATGACAAATGTGATCAGCAGATACCTAAAAATTGTCATCAATTTTTCACTGACACGATGTTGTTACTAAAGCTATATACAATGCCAACGCTAACAAGAGAAATATTGTAGAAACATCTCCATCAAAACTTTTTCCAAATACAAACATGACAGGCCCAAATTGGTGCTTTTGCACAGAAAAGAAAAATCATGTACTGTCATAAATGTTAACTGCTCTACAGATGTAAACATATCTTCTACAATCACTCAGAAGCAGAATGCTTTTGAACAATTTCTTTGAAATCTGTTACTTCCCTATCTCGATAATAAACTCATATTTATACAGATAATTATTTGCGCACTTGAATATGTGAATAAATATTTTAAGAGATAATGTCGAAAAACTAGATTTTTCTGCAGAAACAGTGACCAGCAAAGACACTTTACAAATCAAAATATAAGTGGAACCGTAAAAATATTGAAGTTTTTTCGAAAGTTCAACATGTAGCAACGTTTTTATTTTAGAAACTCCTGTGAGGCAGCTTTGTTTCTTTTGTTACAAGAACATCACTTCCCTTTTAGGAAGAATTCAATTAATTAAAAAAGAAAACACGCACATACATAAAACCATTTAGTCTCCCCCATGCCTGTATAATAAACTTAGTTCTCTCTATTCTTTTTAACCTAATGATATTTTTTTTTCTTTTCAAATGCTGTCTTTTTATGGATTTTATGTATTTTGTTCACGCATTTCCTTCATTGTATTTCATTCTTCTGTATCTCTCTCTCCCTACATTTCTCTCTCTCTCTCTCTCTCTCTCTCTCTCTCTTTCATTATAAACAGACGCACACACACACACACACACACACACATATATAATGCCCTCACTATCTTTCTTACTTTTGTTCCTTGTCATCTCTCTTTTCCACTGGCTGGCCTCTCTCTATTTTTTGCTGTTGCATTTTATAAATGTTTTGCGTTTCATTAGTATTCTATGTTCTTTTCTCATTCTTACTGGATGCCTCTCACTCATGTGCCTCTTCTTTCTCTTTCCTTCTATTTCTCAGTCTCTGTATCTCTCTCCCTCTCTGTGTATACGAGTACCGTTTCCTTCTGCCTCCTTTCTTTTTCTACATTTCACTCTCTCACTCTTCCTCTCCCCTACTCTATCAATTTTGAAAAGTTAATTGACGTTCTATGAAAATTTCCCTCATCTTTATCTTTATTGCTTTTGAGTTTTCTCCCTTCCTTACATTTGTCTTTCATTATACTCTGTCTCTTTCTCTTATCATCCCTCCCTGCACATTTATGTCTTGTTTCTCTTATATTTTTCTTCTTCCCTCATATCTTTTGACTTCATTTTTTGCAGGTTCTTTAATTCAAATGTCTTTTTTTTTTTTTGTAAATCTCTTGTAATTTTAAACAGTTTCCTGATTTGTCTCATTGAAATTCTTAACCGAATAAATAAATAGAAAAACGATAAATTAAAATGCCATCTCTTTCTACAGGATCTGTCAATACACCGATAGACGAACAAATGAACAAATTTGTTGCTGTAGGAGGAAAAGAAAAAGAATGAACAGCCAATCAGCTAATAAGGGTAACCTTGTATCTTTGATCTAACTTTATAACTGCTGCCAGTCTTGAGAAGTCAAAATGAGGGGTTATAAAGTGTAGTTCTATGACACTTCATATCTCCTTCAATAACTGATAAGAGTCTGGCAGAAAACACTGACAAGCGAGAAGCTTCCGGTTAATAATAGCCCTGGAAAGGGCATCAATGCTACAAATTACCCAGGACGTCTTTTTTGATAATATAAGGCCTTTTGTACTTAATCGGAGTAAAATTTCTACTAGTTACTGAAAGAGCGACATGCACAGTAGTGTAAAAAAATTAAGACAACTGTAAAATAGAGAAACCTACTGAATAGATTCACGGAGTTGATCTTCATTCCTAATTGAAAGAATTTCTTGATATTTAGGCAGAAAATGATTTTCATAGAATGACATTAGCATCAATACTTCACATAACTTCATTGAATATATAGGGTATTATTACTTCGATTCGACACTATTCAGGCAACTCCAACTTAACTAATGTCAAATGTCCTTTTCTGAAGTCTTGTGGACAACCCTAGCGATGTGGAGAGGGGATTTTACCATCTGGCCAACCCCCCTTCTGTTATGAATAGGTCGCTTGATTGAATAGTGGTGTAAAGAGATGGATATAAAACTTAAGGGAAAGATGAAAAGAAAGGCAAAAGCGATGTTAAGCCGAAAATGTGGACATATATACCATCTCCCACTGCTGCTGCCTCTTCGTGCCAACAATGGCCGATACTCGGCTGTCAAATATGATATTTGTTTTCTGAATGACGGAAAACCCTACAAAGATGTAAAAAAAAAAAGGAAAAGAAGACACGCACACACTGCAGACCAATGAGCAATCGATAATGATTTCTCTGCAGGTTAACCTTCGGAAATATTTTTACGATTCTTACATCGGAAATATTTTTACGATTCTTATTTACTAAGCGATCGAAATCGGTCGTCTTTTCTAAGCCAGGGAAATTTGGCTGGCGACGGAATCCAGCCAGTCAACTGGGAAACCGACTGGCATGAAATATCACCGACCACCGACGGACGCATCGAGCAGATCACTGGGCCGAATTTGAACTCAGAATGTAAAGACAGACGAAATGCCGCTAAGCATTTCACCCGGTGTGCTAACGCTTCTGCCAGTTCACCGCCCTAAGTCTACACTACATATTGTAAGACACTTTAGGCGGGCGAGTTACTTTTTCCGCCATTTTAGCTATTTCCAGAAATCTGAAATTTCACAAAAGATTTATTGTTCAGGGATTCGTTTCCGTTCTTTTGCAACTGTAAGTTAGTCGAGCTAGAAATAAAATTTTGATTCGATGACTTCCCCCATTGTGCTCCTCCCATTAGGAATGGTGAGGTAAGATAATTGTACAAGATAAGTACGGTTACAGTTCAATTTGAATTGTTTGTAGTTTTAATGCTAAGTGAAAAGATTGGGCGTGGAAAAAGTTCCAGAGAAATGTAATCCCGAGAGGATGGACTTGGCAAAATGATATTAGAACGGGTTGAGATTCAATATGGGTGATTGGAGAAATCTAAAATCTACATCAATGTTTACTTGTTTGCTTGTTTTATTTTATTTAAAATCTCCTGGCGATGAATCAGAAATGATGTAAACATAAAACACAGACAGCATTTTATAAATAGCAAGCAAATTTACCAAATGACCAATATCTAAGTTTAGTAGCAGCTTAGTTTAATTATTTAGACTGTTGAAATTTGTCTATAAGTTAATCACATTAGATAATAGATCAATTATATATCGATTGTGTATCAGTTATTTATAGTAAATATCTGACTACACATTTTATTTAAACAAACAAAAACACATTGTAAATTTTGTTTCTTTTTCAGACTAAAATCACACCCGCAGGATATAAATTGCTTCCTAATATAGATAGGATATGATCACCAACTGATGGTATTTGATGCGTGGGTTCGAAGAGCACGACTACTTGAATGATTGCTTAACAAGGAACAAATGTTTCTTGATCGCTGAAAAACTTTGAGTCTGGGGACAGTTAAGTGCTTTGGTCATGGAAATATTGCATGCCCTTAACAGCATACTAATTACCAACACTTCGACTGCATGAGCGGCACCCTGTCGATTCAACCTTCTGTTATTCTGTTCTCTTTAATATTCTAAAATTTAGTTCAGATTGCTGAAGCAATAGAGCGCTGAACTAAACGTGTCGGATTATTTAGTTTTGGTCTGTGAGTTCTAAGTTCAAATCTTGCTTTGCATTTCTGGGATATCTTTGTACAACTATATTTCTTTTTTCTTCAAAATATGGTGGCTGTATAATAAAAAAAAATTAGTACTGAAATGTTTATGTTGTGAATGGTAGCTAGTTGAGTTCGTACAGTGCTGGAATACCGACTGTGGAATTACCACTTTGTATCCCATCGCGGATGGTACGCTGCTCTCTTGAACATCACATTTAACAATCACTGGTTTAGTACGCTTAGCTGTAAAACATAAGAACTCTTGATTGTTCGGCACGTGTCAGTAAATTATGAAACTGGAACAACAAGCTACACATTTTCTCTTGATAAATACATTTTATCTACCTTGTCTTGATCGATATATTATTTAGCACCGTCATAACTTGAGATTCATCTGCACTTCATTCCTAACAAATAAACTTCATTCCCCTTGAAGGTTCCCTGATTGCAATTGGCACTTCTACATTAAAAAGAAAAAAATTCCTTTTCTAACAGAATATATGATCAACATTGCAGCCTCAATAAAATTTCAACCTCGCAACAATTAAATCCCTACATAAATGATAAAATTGGCTTTGAAACGCTTAGAAAAATTAAGTAACAGTATTGGGATCTAACATACTATTTTTTACCCTAATTTACAATCATATAAACCTGTAACCATGTTCAAGCATTAAAAGTTATGGTTTTTATGATATAAAATGGAATTCCCTAATTCAACGTTCTTCGTTCAGATTACAGTAGTCGAATCCCTCCCCCCAACCACTAACCCTCACACACACACATACTCTTCCTATAAAATAAGTGCCAGTCATGCACAGGAGTTAATTAAAACATTTGTATTACTTTTCAGCAGAACTTATATCTAACACGAATGTGAGAAAATGATTATAGGTCAGAATCATTTTGAAACACAGTGATTTAGGTGGAGGGAGAAAACCTAGCTTATAAGCGATAAGATAAAGTTGTGCAAGAGAGATCAAGTGTAATAAATAGTATTACTTAACTTCTAGTTTGAAATTAATTGATGCTGGAGTCTAGCTATGAGACTACACTTCTTAGACATTCAATATAAATGCCCCATGCAGTTCAAGGACAATCAGTGCAATTTGATTACTTGCGTGTTTTGTGTTCATATGTCAGAATTTCTTTCACTTCGATAAAATAGAGACGACGAGTTCAACCATCCACTCTAAAATAAATATAACTATACGCTAGTTCTAATTATAATCCGCCTCGGTTTGGGGCTTCTTAGTTGTTTTGATATTTGTGTTAATATTTATTTGGACGTGACACAGAATTAGTTTATGTAGAAAATGTGGGTGTTATTGCTCCGGTAATTTGTTTTATTTGAGTTAACTATCGATTACTCAGAAAGATATTATAGGAGCCAATGTAGTCCTTTGAAACGATGTCAGCATACTAGTAGTACATCTTTTATAGATCACCAGATAGATTTCGAACAGAATCGGATATAAGATTTGAACGTATAATTCAAGGGTCGTAGCTAAACACTGTAACGTATTTAATCCGGAATCTTTTCGGTTCTGCCAATCTATCAGCTATAGTTGAGATAATAATAACTTTTATAGGGAAAGCACCAGCGCTAAGGTTTATAAGACTGAATGGATTTCAATGTATTACTTTTGTTACTTGCTATTATTGTTTGGCACCACAATCTGTTCCAGCAAACCTATGAATAAATGCATTCTAGAGAGTTAGGGATATATGGGACAACATTATTTAATGCATCCTTGTCTTTTGAAGAAACTAGTGTGCTTTAAGGAAGATTTAGCTGCTATTTTACTTGTTCGGGTGACCATATACAACCTCAGTCACTATGTTGACTATTAGTTTATACCAGATGTAGTATAATAGCAAATTTATAGTTACCGTGAGAAAAGAAAACAATCTTGACGTTTCTGTGCCAACCTTTTTTTATCAAGGGAGAGAAAAGAGAATTCTTAGTGTTGTGATCGAAACGTATTTTATCGGAACGTAAAAGAACAAACCTAAACAATAAGGTATTAAGTATAAATTGCTATCTCACAACTCATCACTTTTCAAACCAACAAGAGAGCTTCTACATGCATAAAACTAAAAAGACGGGATAGT
>NC_142930.1:19710299-19712799 GCF_046866305.1 Octopus bimaculoides | reverse complement strand
AAATCAGATCATATGTGTGCGAATGCGAGTGTATGTTAGTCTGTGTGTGTGTGTTTAGGTGTCTGCGTGAATACATCATTATAATTGAGTAAATATTCGCTCTCTCTTTCTCTTTCTCTCTCTCTCTCTCTCTCTCTCTCTCTCTCTCTCACACACACACACACACACACACACACACATACATACACACATAATGGCTTTTATTCTTTTCCTTTTTCTCAGAGATGAGGATCATGATGAGAGATTCTAATCAAGGATCAGTTAGGAAACAAAGCAAAGGTTATTATTATCTTAGCACCCAAATTCATTTGGGAAAGGAAGCAACTCGGAAACGAGTGAAGGAGTGCGGAAAAATGAAAGAAATATGAAAGCAACGTGACATGTTGGGTCTTCATGTGACAATTGTAGAATGACAGACAAAATGACAACAGGATAAACGTAACTGGCTGTGTGCAGTGATATTTGTGTGAATAAGATCAATTTACGTTGTTGCATATTATTATCTGTTTGTTTCTCTGAGGGACAAGGCGTCTTTGAGTGGAATTTTAAAGCAAAAGAACAATTCTCTAACCTACAACATTCCTTCCCTTATCCGCTGGTAATAATGACCAAAAGACCATGGGAATGGAAAACACGATCACCGCAATTCTCTTCTCTTGTTCTCTGAAACTTTATTATCATTACTTGGTTGGCTGACAGAATCGTTAACATACAAGGCAAAATGCTTAGCGGCATTTCGTCCGTCCTTACGTTCTGAGTTAAAATTCCAGCGAGGTTGACTTTGCCTTTCATCCTTTTGGAGTCGATGAAGTAAGTAATGAAATCAATTTAGATTCTTCAAGGACGACAACATGTTCAAAAATAACCCAGAAAAATTTTACAGGAAAATAGGGAAAAATACCAGTGACATTAATGTCTGTCCCATCAAATGAAGAAGTGCAGGAATTTTAGAATAAAATGTCGTCAGAAGAAAAAACACACAATAAAAAGGCCCCTTGGATTGCTATAATATCTACTAACTTAGACTCCTTAAAAGAGCAAAAGAGGGAGGGTATCAAGGTAGAGGATGTAAGATCTACTCTCGGGAAGTCAAGCAAATGGAAGTCTCCAGGAAAGGATAAAATTCCTCACTTCTGGTTGAATGCCTTCCCAGAGAGTCATGAACTGGTAACAAAACTTTACAACAATGTTTTGCAACAACCTAATATGATTCCTCTCGGCCAGTATTACATTCCTACTTCCAAAAAATGAAGAAAAAAATGAACCAAAGAATGATAGATCCATAACCTGCTTAACAACAATGTATAAAATACTAACATCTGTCTTGACTGAATATACCTATAGTTTTTTAGTAGAAAGTGGCATATTCCCTAATGAGCAGAAAAGATGCAAACGTGGGTCCTATGGTTGTAAAGATCAGCTACTCATCAATAAGATGATCTTGGAAGATTGTCACAAACGACACAAAAACTTGTCGAAAGCCTGGGCAGACTATAAAAACCTTTTGGTAGTCTACTGCATAGCTGGATTAAGAAATGTCTGAAAATTTATAAAATAGCACCTACTGCGCAAAACTACTTGTCTGTAAGTATGAGATCATGGAGAACCACACTGACTTTGAACAGTGACAATGAATCTCGCAGTGCTGGTGATGTAAGAATTTCAGGTGGCAATTTCCAAGGTTCCTCTTTTGTCTAGCCTTAATACTTCTCTCGAATTTGCTCGATGTTGTACAATATAGCTATAAAATCTTTGATAAAAATGTAAATCATCTCATATACATGGATGGTTTTAAGCTCTTTACAAAAAAATTACCAACAACTGCAGTGCTTACTAGCAATTGTTAAACAATTCAATGATGACATTAGGATGCAATTTGGCCTCGATAAATATGCAGAAGCTACCTTTATCAAAGGAAAAATGACATAAACATCCAACGTTAATCTTAACCAGTAGAATGTCATAAAAACGTTAGAACCAGCGGGGAGCTACAAATACCTGGGTGTATATGAAAGTAATGGAGTCAAACATTCAATGATGAGGGAAAGGATCAGAAGAGAATGTTATCGCAGGGTAAGACCAATGCTCAAAACAGAGTTGAATGCAAGAAACAGAATCGAAGCGATCAATACTTTAGCTATACCGATCGTGACTTACAGTTTCAATATCATTAACTGGTCAATTACTGAAATATGTAATCTTGACAGAAAAATACGAAAATTGTTGACAATGTATAGAATGCACCACCCTAAGGCAGATATAGAACGGCTTTACCTGCCAAGAAAAGAGGGTGGCCGTGGACTTTTACAACTGGAATTAACAATGAAGATTGCCACAATTGACCTAAACTCCAAGCTGAAAAACTCTGATGACTGGATGTTAAAACTTGTCCTAAAGCATGAAAACAAGAAAGCATCATACTCAGTAACAAAACAAGCAAAGTAATATCTAAGTGAATTCCAAATACAACAAATCCCAGAATTAGACGTACTGGAAACAA
>NC_142930.1:19695299-19705299 GCF_046866305.1 Octopus bimaculoides | reverse complement strand
GGAATATCGGCAGCATGGTCTGGCTGGGGTCAACTTTAGCTTTCATCCTTCTTCTGGGGAGGGCAGCATTCAATAAAATAAGCACCATTCAAGTAATGAAGTCGATATTAACTGTTACTTCCCTAAAAATATGGTGGCCTTTTTTTACTATATTAGAAATCATTTGCTTTGTAATTATTTTTATAATGGTAGCGGACTGACAGAATCGTTAACACATCGGATAAAACGCTTTGTGATATTTGTTCTAGCTTTTTAAGTCTGAGTTCAAATTCCGCCGAGGCTAACTTTGTCTTTCATCCTTCTGAAGTCGAAAACATAATCTACTAGTCAAGTATTGCACTTGATAAAATAAACAACTAATTAAATGGCTTTTAGTGACCATCCCCTCCCTTTCCACGTGTGATCTTCAGCCTATTTAAGAAATTAGTATTATTTATAATATCACTAGAAACGTAAGATCCGGACTAAATGTTTTACGTACAAACCCAAGTAAAATCAATTTTGATCTTTTTATACTTTCGAGGTTGATCAGATAAATATCAGTAAAACACAATGATAAACTCAATTGATTATTTTCATCTGCTCTATATTAATGGAGAACTGTGCCAAAGAAAGCGATTGATACCTATACACAAAACAAATGTTTGCAGTTGACGAGTACAGTTGTTTGATTCCATCGCTGCATCTTACTGGTAGTTATTTTGCCAGCTCTGAAAAGATGGGAATTTATGTATACAGAACATCTTTCGGATGAGATGGTAACACAGACAAATAAAATCTTGTGGGAACAAGCGAGCCAGCAAACTATCGAAATCTAGATCAAGAAGAGGAAACGGAAATGGAATCGTGGTGTAGCAAAAGCAACACAGAGAAAGTTCACAGAAACTGAAGCATTGGCATGCGGCTATATATGGAAACAACTGCATTTCATTGCCGAAGATCACGACAGATGGTGCTCTCTTCTTGGCGCCCTATCTTCTACACGGAGTCAACAGAATTAAAGAAAGAAGAAAGAAGTAGAAATGAGATAGTTAATACAAAGGGAATTTTAAAATGTAAAGTCTAGGAAACGCATGGTTTAAACGCTGTAAAATATTATATTCAGTATCTGTATAGATTCTGACAATTTTACTGCAATTCTATTCCTTACATCGTTTTAACATATAATCGATTAACCACTATATGTCGGCGTATGCAGTATGGTTCTCAGTTCGGTGGCACTATGATATATATATGGGACAAAAGTTCTATATTGTCATTCGACTGATTATATGTGTACCATAGGTCAGAACTGGCCCAGGCTACACAACAACAATTACAACAACGCTATTAAAACAAAAGTCTGGCTTAGACAACCTATAAAGCAAAATGGAAAATAGACTGGTAGCTGTAGATATCAAGTCGTCATAACAAATTCCATATTACCAACGAGACTGAGCAGATACGACAGAAAGTGACAGGAGCAGGTTAGAGGACAAGGAGCGAGCGAGACAAGGAAGGTAGCCATCATTTTCACTGCATATTTCTGTCATAGAAATCCTCTCATGTGAGAAATATATTCTTATAACTTGGAATTCTAGAGAAGATTTATTATTGAATTTCACAGATTTAGGAAGTAGGAACAAAACGTGTGTTTACCACTGTAGTAGTATATTAATAGTTATCTCTGTAGGTTGATAATGGAATCAGATCATGCGCACAATAATTCTGAAGAGTGCTTCATACACACAAACGCACACATAGTATATATATATATATATATATATATATATATATATATATATATATATATGAGCGGTGAAAGCGTCTGCGTGTAAGTGTAAATATTCGAAAGGAGTTATATATAAAATATGTGCATATTAACTATGTCTATGTGTTACAACACATAGACATACTCACACACACACACACACACACACACACACATTATGTATGTATGTATATACATGTATATACATGTATATATGTATGCTTATATATATAATTATATATCTATATACGTATATATATATATATATATATATATATATATATATATATATATATATATATATATATAAACATGTATATGTGTGTATGCATGTGGATGTGGGAGTGTGGGTGTGTGTGGATGTGTGGTAAGAAGCTTGCTTCCCAATACATGGTTCCAGGTTCATTCCTACTGCGTGGCACCTTGAGCAAGTGCCTTCTACTAAAGCCTCGGGCTGACCAAAGCCTTGTGAGTGGATCTGGTAGATGGAAACTGAAAGAAGACCGTCGTATATATATATATATATATATATATATATATATATATATATACATACATGTATGTTAGTGTCTGTGTTTGTCCCACTGCCATTTCTTGACAACCGATGCTCGTGTGTTTGTTTGTCCCCGTAACTTAACAGTTTGGCAAAAAAAGGCCGATAGAATAAGTACTAGACTTACATACAATAAGTCCAGGGGTCGATTTGTTCGACTAAAACCCTTTAAGGTGGTGCTCCAATATGGCCGCAGTCGAATTACTGAAACAAGTGAAAGTATAACAGAATAAAATATATATAGATGTATATAAATGTGTGTGCGCGCGCGCGCATGTACACACATGCGCAAATATATATCTTTCACTTTTTGAGGGATTGTACAGCAGTCATACTGGAGTTTTAGTCGAATGACTCGTTCCTTCTACTTTTTTAATAAGTTTGGTTCTCATTTTATCGGTCTTTAGCTGAACCGCTAAGTTACGAAGATCACACACACACACACACACACACACACACACATATATATATATACGAGAAGCCTCTGTGGCTGGAAACAAACTTTTTAGCCATACAGCCGTGTATGTGTGTGTGTATGTGGGTGTGGGTGTGTGGGTGGGTGTGTGGGTGGGTGTGGGTGTGGATGTGTGTGTGTGTGTGTGTGTGTGTGTGTGTGTGTGTGTGTTTCTATTTACAAACAAGAGAAAGAGGACTCAATATGTAGAAATGAAAATTATTTCTTATTTAGCTGTGAAGCTACACATATCACTAACAGCTTTACAGTTTAATGGTAGACATTTAGGCTTAACAGAATCAGGTTACTTTTGTTTGATAAATGCTGCAAAGGAAAATCTAAACTAGTTTAGTTTTAGTTTGATAATTACTAACCGCAAAATTCTAGATGACTGAGTCACTTATGAAACTGTAGCACTAATTCATAAAAAATGTATTTACGTATGTATACACATTAAGACCTTTGTGTATGTGTGGGGGGCTGTGTGTGTGTGTGTGTGTGTGTGTGTGTGTGTGTGTGTGTGTGTGTGTGTGTGTGTGTGTGTGTGTGTGTGTGTAGATACCGTGTATAGTTGAATATTAAGTTAAATAACCGGTCCGTGCTTTTTAACACAGCATGATCTACGTGTTTACTGGAAAAGGTTTGACAGTAGCATCGAAGCAACAACTTTTTGCCGTCGTCAGATTGATACATGTGCGTGTGTTTGGGTGTGTGGTTGTGTGTGTGTGTGTGTGTGTGCATGCATATATTTATTATACATATATATATATATATATATATACATATATATATATATATATATATATATATATGCGTGCCTATACATACACACACAGATAGATAGATAGATAGATAGATAGATAGATAGATAGATAGATAGATAGATAGATAGAATATCAACAATGATTTAACGTTGATGGTTCGTCGATAATAGACAGGTCTAGTAACAGAGCTTGATAAGATGAAACTTTTATTATATAATACTATGGCAGTAGTGAGCTGAGGAAGTAAACAAAATAAATGTGGAAGAAGGGTTGGAAGGACTAATAATTCCTAAGTCTGTTGTGTACTCAAATTTACAAACTTATAAGTGCATTACTTTGGATAAGTACGTATACAACAAGGAGAAGTGAAGTCTGACGTTTCGGAATTGACTCTTTATCCGAGAGAAAAGTGATTTCATTTAAGTGAGATAGTACTAAAATGTGCTGGAGAAAACAGGTGTAACTCACATAAAGTGAGCGTAGATAATAAGAAAATTTTAAGAGTATTAACAAATTGATTTATTCTATTATCAGAAGAGAGTCCTGTGTTTGTGTTAGAAGTGGTTATAATTGTAGAGACCGTAATGGGACCAAGAGACACAGATAACAAAGTTTAATGTGTATAAAATTATGCTCCTTATTGCAAACTGTAGTAAGTGTAGAAGAGACTGAGAGGTTTCCGTATCAGATTTTGAAGTACGTTGAGGATTATTAATATTTAACATGGGTATCTATGCGAATCGACGGTAGGAATTTTGTTGCATAGATTCCGACACATTCATAAAAACAACACTGTACATTTCAACAGAAGTGAACATTGAGAACTTTAACGTTTACACTTGTAAAGCAAAACAGCGCATATGTGTATGTATGTGTGTGTGTGTGTGTGTGTGTGTGTGTGTGTGTGTGTGTGTGTGTGTGTGTGTGTGTGTGTGTGTATTCTTGTGGGTGTGTAATGATAGTACTACTAATTGATAGATACATTTCTTTTATTAGCCACACAGGGCTCAACGAAGATGGGACAAATACAATGTAGAGCTTTTCTTTTTGGGAGGGGGAAGGAAGGAAAAAAAAAAAAAAAAAAAAAAAAAATTGGTGGTGTCGATCAAAAGGGATCGTAGGAAGGGAAAAAGGGGCAGTTCGATCAAAAGGGATCGAAAAAAAAAAGAAAAGGAAAGGCCGATCAATAGGGATCGTGTATCACACAGTAATGTTCTCGTGTAAAAAGAGGGGAGGACAGTTTAGGTTTAGCCGTGGAAGGAAAAGCCCACGGAAAAGACCACGGTAACCTTGGTCAATATTCTCATTGAAGAAACTATAACAGTAAGTGACTCTCTTTTGCCTTTTTGTTTTTTGTTTTTTTTCTTGTTCATAGGGTTATGCTCAAGATGGCTCCGTCGTTCACACGTGCCATCCTTGCTACATTCACCCATCTTTTTTTGAAGCATTCACTAGACAAGACTTCCCTTTCTACTCTCAACTTCCTCTTCAGGTGATACTTGAAGAAGTTGATGAGAGATTGCCCAGAGAGGAAAGTCTTTGTCTCTAGACCTTTCAGACGCGTCCACCATACACATTCTTTCGCCATAGCCACAAGTACGATGAAAATAGCTCTTCCTTCCCGTTTAAAGGAAGGAGGCGCGACAATATTCACGATAGACTCGGCTGATAGACCGACTCGTCCCACACGCGATAGCAGTTGTTCGACGTAAGCCCACAGCTCGGAAATGGTGGGACACTGTACGAGTGCGTGCAGAACGGTTTCGTCGCTCTGCCGGCATCTCGGACAGGTCGGCCCCGTGTTTCTCGAGCCATGCCTGTAGAGCTTATCCCGAACGGGTAGTGCTTCTCGATAGCACTGCCAGGCCAGGGATCTCTGGAAGTTGTCCATAGGTCCCGGCCCGAAGGTCGTCTTAAACAGGCGGGTCAGGTATTCCTCGTCGACGCCCAGGTTCGCCCCGAGATCGTCGTCGTACCTTCCCTCCACTAATCCACTATAGAATGCGTTAGTTGTGATGCAGTCGCTCAAGGTTGACCCGGGTTGTTGGAGTTGCCGAAGAGCAGCGCGACACTCGCGGTGCCATTCGCCCTTCCTCGGCCTCTTCTTGATCCATGACTGCAGTTCGGTCATGGAGACGAGCTGCGGGAAAGCGCGCCGCACAAACGGTGACCACACCTGTTCACCGCTGTCTACGTAGCGCCGGAGATGTCGCAGTCTCAGCGCGTGTCTGCGCATCATCAACCACGGCATGCCCAGTCCTCCTTTTAACGGGTGTTGGCAGCAAACGGATCGCCGAACCATCGGAACGCTTCCTTTCCACAAGAAGCGGAAGAGGATGCGCTCCAGTTTGGTGATGGTAGGGTCGGGACAAGGAACGACGGTCAGGCGGTAGTAGATGACGGACGCGATGTACGTGTTCGCCACCTCCGCCCGACCTTTCAGGGAAAGCTTCCTCTCGGCCCATTGCCGGGCTAGAGTGGCCACCCTTCTCGTTATCTCGTCCCAGTTCTTCTCCGTTTGGAGGTCTGGACCAAACCAGACCCCGAGCATCTCAACCGGACCGTCAGTCCAACGTCCCACGACGGAGGCGCTACTTGACGGCATGGGGTTGCTTCTCCAGGTGCCGAGCCGCAAGCCCACTGACTTATCCCGGTTGATTTTAGCTCCCGTTACCGCTTCGTAGTCTCTCAGTGTCTCGCCGACAAGCTCGATGTGCTTTTGGCTAGACACTATGACGGTGACGTCGTCCGCGTATGCCGACACGCTCGTCCCGCATCCCAACTCTCGCGGGATGCCCCTCAGCGTCGCCAGCTTCCGCAGTAGTGGCTCGAGAGTCAACACGTACAGAAGCGACGAGAGGGGGCATCCCTGACGGACCGAACGTGCAATGTCGAAGGGTCTTGATAGATGCCCATTGACGCGAACTACCGAACGGATGCCTCTGTACAAGGCAGCCATCCAGCCGCGGAAAATGGGACCGAAGCCGGCTGCTATGAGGACAGCCTCCAAGTATTGATGGTCTACCCTATCGAAAGCTTTCGATTGATCTAAATTGATCAGGGCCCCACCCATGCCAGGTTCCTTAACTACCCTCTCTATGATGTAGCGCATCAGATGGAGGTTGTCATGGATGCTCCTGCCCGGCACCGCGCACGTTTGCGCCTTGCCGATCAGTTTCTCGATGACAAGCGCCAACCGCTTGGCTAACACCTTGGCCAAAATTTTCAAGTCTGCATTGAGCAGAGTGATGGGCCTAAAGTTATCTATGACGTCCCCCTTGTTTGGATCTTTCTTCAGCAGCGTTACGGCTCCTCGACTCACAAAACCGGGAATGCTCCCGTTTTGCTGCCAGTTGCAGTACACCGCCACCAAGACGTCTCCAAACAAGTCTGGCTTACAGTTGTAAAGCTCGTAGGGCAGACCATCCAAACCCGGAGATTTGTCCCTCGAGCATCCCGCCATCGCGTCCCTCACTTCCGCCGCCGTGATGGCACCTTCTCAGCACTCCGCCTCTCTTGCCGAGAGTCGTGGCAGGCTGTGCAGGTAGGCACTGAAGTCCACCCTGCGTTCTCGCTCGCCATTCGTCCCAAACAGTCGAGCAAAGTGCCGCTGAAAGGCCTCACACATTTTGCTTGGCTCGAGCAGTTCGCGCCCCTGTTCGTCCACCAGAGACCGAATGGTGGCTTTGTTGCCCTGTTGCGCCTCCGCCACCCGGGCCTCTCGTGCGGCTCCAACACCTTCGTTTCTTAGAGCACGCATCCTAGCCCTGACAACGCACCCTTCGTGTTTGGCGTTGAAGTGTTGGTCAAGGGCCAACCTCGCCGCCAAAACGTCGGATGCGATGCCACTTCTAATTGCCTCTTCTAGTTTCTTAACTAGTTCACCCTCTACTCTGTTTCTGTCTATGGCTAGTGCTTTGCTATACCTAACCGCTTCTGCTTTTATTGCTTTCTTGAGGGCAAACCACCATTTGTTATTGATGATGGCTCCTGTCAAAGCCCTCTTTACTAACGTGCTAATCCGGTCTCTGAAAACTGGTCTCGACGGGAAAGACGCGTTTAGTTTCCAGTAACCGGAGCCCTGCCTATGTGTCTTATCTAAGTCTAGCGTACACGTCACAAGTTTGTGATCCGTGTAGCTGACTATGTGAAATTGTGGACACCCTATACTATCTCTATCTACTCTCCTACACAGTATTCTATCTAGATACGATCTCGACGACCCGATGCGGTTTGTCCATGTCCACATTGGCGCATTCGGGTAATCGAGTCGGTACCTGTCAGACAGTTGAAAGCGTCTGAGCAGGTCTTTGAGGCATTTGCATCCCCGTCTATTCCTATCTCTGCCCACATAGTCTAGATGCGTGTCCAAGGTAGCATTCCAATCCCCCACTAAAAGTAAAGGACGAGACGTTCCTAGGAATACTTCTAGACGTCGAAAGAAATCCGGCCTACCTGTTAAAGGTGGTGCGTATACTGATATGAGTCGAAAAGCACACCCATCGCTGCCATCGACATCCAGAACAACCAATCTACCCTCCGGGTCTATGAATACTGTCTTTACTTCGAGATCCAGACTCTTGCGAAAGAGTACCGCCGTGCCACTACCGCCCATTCTCGGCAGACAGGGAGAAAAATAAATACTAATTGATAGATAGATAGATAGATAGATAGATAGATAGATAGATAGAATTACTGTCTTCTCTCTGTAACCCCATTTCTTTCTTTGTCTGTTTTTCTCTCTCCCCTCTCACTTTCTCTCTCTCTCTCTCTCCCTCTCTCTCTCCCTCTCTCTCTCTCTGCATTTTCTACCACAGCTAACGACTGTCTATGTACCTTACGGCTGACTGCATTCGTACCACTTCAGTCATTCTCGATTTATTCGTCTCTACTCCTCTCATTAACCATACCGTACGTAAAATTCCGGGACCCATACTAATTTCTACACCCAGTATTTCTTGCTCAGAACTTCAGCCCTCTAAAATTCCCTGAAACAGTCAAATTGCAACAGTTGAAGCCGAATGTTCAAGACATCGATGTTGCTGGTTTCGGAAGGATTGGGAGTTTAAAATCGTAGTATTTTCTCCAAACCATATTAATAAAAATACAAAACACAGACAGACAGACAGACAGACAGACAGACAGACCGACAGACAGACAGACAGATAGATAGATAGATAGATAGATAGATAGATAGATAAAAAAAAATTGGATGTAGTGGGAGACAGACAGACAGAAAAATAAATAGATCAAACTTCTCAACTCCTAATTATAGTCACACGGCTGCTTAACATCGTTAATTTTATGACGCATAGGTTTGTGATTAAAAGTTTTTCAAAGACATCTCTAGCATCAGACTATCGCTATTTTAAAAGGAGTAGCTTCTATTGGCCCGGTTTTGTCAATAGATCAATCGATCTGATGAAATTGGAACGAAACATGCAATGGTCGCATTCAACACAAACATCGCCTGACAATGTTGAAGAGAAACACAATTGTGAATGGCATTCTTACATACTTGCAGACTTCTCTGAATTCTGATTCTCTATATGTCTTTCTGTGTATTTAGATGTGTGTGTATGTCGCTGTGTGTGTGCGTGTGTGTCGCTGTGTGTGTGTGTATGTCGCTGTGTGTGTGTGTCGCTGTGTGTGCGTGTGTGTGGTTGTGTGTGTGTGGCTGTGTCTGTGTGTGTGCATGTATGATATAGCATAAGAAAAAAAGAGTTACATTTACATATACGTATGTATGTGTTTGTATACGCACACATACATACACACATATATACATACGCACAGAGATAGAGACTGCTGCATATGATGCATAAATGTATATACATATGTGTGTGTGCGCGTGTGTGAGTGTTGTGTGTATATATATATAGACACCAATATATATGTATGTAATATACGTATGTGTATGTGTATATATCAATAAATATATATATATATACATATATATATCACTGCATCCTTTCTATGTCATACTGCTGAGTTTTCTTATATGCCCGCACATGTTCAGACATACCATCATGTAAAATAGCAAACAATCAAACACTTCGGGGTTATTGGAAATTTTTATTCTACTGAAGAAATGATAGGATATCAAAGGTGAAAGATTGATTTACAGAACGTCAAAACCTTTGGGCGCACATTCTTACAAACACATACATACATACATACATACATACATACATACATACATACATACATACATACGTGTTTATTTTTGTTTTCTCGCTTTCATTGGAGTTTTTAGTGTATTTCGATCTGCTGCTGCTCAATCGTAAAACTTTGCTTAAGATATTATAAACTGGAGTCTTGCTTTTCAGTTATTCGTCTCTTACACTTTAAGAAAGCCTTATTCATGTTTGCTGTCCCAGACATCGTGATCATTGAGTGAATTATGGAGCCTTGTTTCTTCAAAAGTCCAAGTTCAATCACATTTTGATCCACACACGATGTTACATAAATTTTCTTTG
>NC_142930.1:19672799-19690299 GCF_046866305.1 Octopus bimaculoides | reverse complement strand
AAGGCAACATATAACGTTGCATTTAGCCAGGTGCATCTATACGCGCGTGGTTTCTGGGTAAACACTACGTCCCTAGCTCAACGTATGTGGAGTCGTGTGTGCTTGGGTTTTGACGTGTTGACCCATCCTGAGATTTATTTAAATGTATGTACATATTTCCTTGCATACTTGTCTTTAAGTGGAGGTGCGATGGCCCAGTGGTTAGGGCAGCGGACTCGCGTTCATAGGATCGCGGTTTCGATTCCCAGACCGGGCGTTCTGAGTGTTTATTGAGCGAAAACACATAAAAGCTCCACGAGGCTCCGACAGGGGATGGTGGCGAACTCTGCTGTACTCTTTCACCACAACTTTCTCTTACTTCCTGTTTTTGTTGTGCCTGTAATTCAAAGGGTCAGCCTTGTCACACTGTGTCACGCTGAATATCCCCGAGAACTACGTTAAGGGTACACGTGTCTGTGGAGTGCTCAGCCACTTGCACGTTAATTTCACGAGCAAGCTGTTCTGTTGATCGGATCAACTGGAACCCTCGACGTCGTAAACGACGGAGTGCCAACAACTTGTCTTTAAATATGCATATACGTTAGGATCCCTTTTCCTGTATGCGGCTCATTCTCTAAATGGGTTTATACATGTTGTGGGTAGGTACCAAAGTCGATAATTACATATAATTATTAGATAATTGTAATCGGTTTGTTGTCAGTACGAAAATTTATGGGAAGTTAAGTGAAAAGGATGAGATATCGTCTTTATCCAATATCTTGGAGTTTTGATGATTTTTGTGTTTGCGGGAAGCGACTGATCCAGAGTTACGGTTCAGTATTCGAGTTATAAAGAAGGAAATATGGTAGATTATAGTAGACAAAATGAGTAAATGACAGCAGAAAATGAAATTGAGCGGATGAATGAATTGTTTATTAGTCATAGTTGACTGGAGTAGCAAACAGAAGTGGCAAGGTTTGTTGTTTCTCTGATATGGTAGTTAGTGGATAGAACAATATATTCGAATGAATGCTAAGTGGGATATTTTGTTAAGTATAGTGTCCATATATGCTTAGGTAGTAGCATTTTTTGTTGTGAGTTGCTAAAAGTTTATTTGAGTTGATTGCATATTGATGTGGTTAATGGTTACATATTTCTCATGAAACAGTTTCCTTTTAGAGGGCGTTATGAGGGTGTTATAGTTGCAGTTGGTAGTATTAGATACGTAGTTTTAGTTTTCATATTTTGAAAGTTGTTCTGTAGTTAATATTGGTTATAGTCATCATTTCACACAGCTCTGCCTATTCCCCATGCCATCCACCCTCCTAAAAAAAAGCAAATTGCCAAAGAATATATAAAATCAATATCCCAGGTCAAGCACAGTCTGACGACGTTGAGTGACTCCTTATTTAAAGTCACTTTCCCACGTACAAGGTGAAATTATACGCAATACTTCAGTTTAATGTTGCTTTTATATATATCTTGACAAAAACAGCAAATGTTAATATAGAAAGAATCATATATATATATATACACGTATATATATAAATCTCTGAGCGAGGTAGCTACAGTAGCATCCACCCTTAAGGGTTAGCCATTACATAAGTGGCAAATATACTTCACGATATACATATATATATATATATATATATATATATATATATATATATATATATATATATATATATTTGAAGATAAGCAATAAAAATTCAATAGGTTATAGCAGTACGTACGTTTCGTACAAGCTCCATTTATTCATGTAGTGAGGAGTACATTTTCATTGTACATTCTGTGCTGTTCTCACTACATGAATAAATGGAGCTTGTACGAAACGTACGTACTGCTATAACCTATTGGATTTTTGTTGCTTTTCTTCAAATTTTATTCACCAAATTTCTTGATTTTGTTTTTGGTTTTTATCCTACCAATTTCTGGTGACTCAAACATTTTAAGTACCACATTTAATCTTTTGATTAAATCTATATTATTATATATATATATATATATATATATATATATATATATATATATATATATACATATATACATATATATATATATATATATATATATATATATATATATATATATATATATATTTAGAGAGAGAGAGAGAAAGAGGGAGAGAGAGAGAGAAAGAGGGAGAGAGAGAGAAAGAGTGGAGATCATTAAATAATGAACTGGACATCATTACACAGCGAAAAAGAAAAACAATGGCTGCATTTTGAAGTAGAGTAACAGATAACAAGACACACAATGACACAACAATGAAGAATCTAACGTAAACTAAACAAAGCATATCTCAAAAGAGGACTCAACAAATATTTACATAAATAAACATTACGTGTGGAAAAATTTGTGCGCGTGCGTGCATGGTCTCCTGAAAGAGATAGGGTGAAGAAATGTATTCACCAGTGATAAAGTTGCTTCGAAGCCACAACATTGTGTAGATCCGTGCAATAATGCATTCTTGGACATAATCCTACAACGCAAAAGACAGCAGAAGTATTGTGCAATGGTAGATATATATCAATTCAGGAATGGTTAGAAGTTACGCATGCAAACATACGCACACACAGGGAGACAGACGGACAGACAAATAAATAGATTTGGATATGTATATATATATATATATATATATATATATATATATATATATATATATATATATATATTATATATATATATATATTATATATATATATATATATATATATATATATATATATATATATATATATATATATATATACATATATATATATTATTTGCACATATAGATACACACGCGTATACACATGTATACATTTGAAAGTGTGTGCGTGTGTGTGTGTGTGTGTATGCGTGTGAACGCACGTGTATGCATGCGTGCGTGTATAACTACATGCACACATGATTATAAATAAATGTGTATGTGCATGCATTTATATTCATATATATATATATATACACACATACATACATACATACATACATACATACATACATACATACATACATACATACATACATACATATGCATATATATATTAATAGAGTTTATATGTTCGGAAGTTACGAGACATGTCAATACTTGTAAGCACTTGTTTCGCTTTCAGAATGATAAAGGAGTAAAATGAATGTGTTTCATATTAAAATTATATAGAAAGCAACAAGGTTTTCGAATTTTATTAGACGAGTTGTTTGGACCATTAGATGTCATGGTTTTCGAACATGCCAGAAAGATCTTGACATCAAGTATGACATATGTCTCATTAAACCACAATATCCCATATGCATTGAATCATTATTTTCTCACACAGCGTTTCACTGCAGCTATGATATATGGCTCGACAAACTATAGATTGGGAAACTTTACGTAGAACAACTTTCTTATTAGAATGGCCTCATATTTTCCATGAAAACCGACAATGACAGAAGAAATTCATTTCTTTTGCTGCTGTGATTAGCTCTCGGGTCTTCTGACATCAGTCAAAGGCGAAAATATAAGGGAAAAACTATAATTATTTTCTAGTTTTAACTGAAAAGATGTAGCTTCCCAAGTCGACAGTGTTTCAAATAAGCTTTGGGTGGTTATAATATAAGAAATTCAATACCAAGGGATTTTTAATTGGTGTATATCACTGCGGTAAATCGTAAGCAAAATCAAGGGGAAAACAACAAAAAACAACGAAAATACAAAGTATCGATTTTGTATTCTTGTTTGTTTTTTTGTTTGTTTTGTGGCGCCCCCATGATTTACTTTGGATGATTTTAAGAATACAAACATTGTTGTTGTCGATGATGATGATGATGATGATGATGACGATGATACGGATGCTATTACTGCTGCTTTGACCCGCGCATCTGATCAAAGTTATTTCAGCAAAAATAGAGAGGAAAAAAAAGCACTGCTATTTTGATAGAGATGGATTTGAGGAAAATTTGGTTACTATTATTTATCCGATCAAGAGATAGCAGAGAAGCTCATTCGCTGGTTCAGCAATCTAAGCATTCTGAATTAGATGCCTTGTAGTTGGTACTGTGGAATATATTAGACCCAGAACTGTGTCCGACAGCCAATTACTGGAATTACCCTGACAAGAGTACACCTGGATCGCTGAATTTAACACTTCTAACAGAAGGAAACTCTATTCAAGACAAATAAAATCCATCTTGCATAGAAACGCCATCCAAAAAACACCACTGCACCAACGTCAGAGATTCTACATAAAATGCCCAGCCTACTAGAAATAGCAGCCAAATAATGATATGATTGTTGTTAACACTGTGGTGGTGGGAGTGGTTATGGTGATGGTCTCTATGGTGGTAGTGCTGACAGTTGTGGTGATGGCGATTGATGCAGTCTTTGCGGTTGGTGATGGTGATGGCGGCGTCGGCTGTGGAGACGACGGTGGAGACGACGGTGGAGACGACGGTGGAGACGACGGTGGTAACGATGATGATGATGATGATGATGATGATGATGGTGATGATGGTGATGGTGATGACAGTGACAGTTGCGGTGATGGCCGTTGATGATATAGTTATTGTTGCTGATGGTGGGATGACGGTGGTGGTGGTGGTGGTGGTGGTGGTGGTGGTGGTCGTCGTCGTCGTCGTCGTCGTCGTCGTCGTCGCCGTGTTGTTGTTGCTGTTGCTCTTGTTGGTATGGTAGGTATAGTGGTAGCGAAGGCGGTGCCGATATCAATGGTAGAGAGGATTATGCCGGCGCTCGTGCTGGTGAGGAAACATGTGAAATGGCCTTTCGTAATGATAATGTTCTGCTTTTGAAGCGTTTCTGTAATAATTCTTTATATATTTGACTTAGACAATGGGAGAAAGGAAGAAAATCAAGAAAACAATAGTTAACACAAATGTTCTCACACGCATACATATACTTACAAATACTCATAGATACACACACACACACAAATACACTCACACACATAAATACATTCCAGCATCGCATACACGCATACATTCCAGCATTCGCATACACACACACACACACAAATACATAACCAAAGAAAAACTTAATTTATATTATCATGAAAACTGCTTAAAACGTCAAACTTGATATTTCTAAAGTATACACGACACACACGTACACATATATAAGTATGAAAGGATGGATATGAATATATGCGTGTATATGTGTGTGTTTATGTGTGCGTTTATGTGTGTGTGCGTGTAGTGTGTGTGTGTGTGTGTGTGTGTGTGTGATTATTTGAGTGCTTGGATGTATTTGTGTAATAAAGAAATATAGAAAATCTGATGGAGAGAAAAGAGTGACAGAGAGGGACAGAGAAAGAGAGAGAGGAGAGAGAGAGACAGAGACAGAGACAGAGACAGAGACAGAGAGAGACAGAGAGAGAGACAGAGAGAGAGAGACAGAGAAATAGGAAAGATTGCGCAGTTTAGGGAAAGGAAAGAGACAGAGTGATAAAATAGATATATAGCATGCGAGATATGAAAAGAGTGAAAGGAGAGGATGTTAAGGTTAGTTAAATCTAGAATTGATGAATAACGAAGATAAATTGATCAAGTGTCAAACTGAATTGAAAATATAAAATTTAAATTATATATACCGCACGGTTTTAAATAGAATTAAAATGCGCAGTGTTACTCAACAATCGGAGGAGAATTGTCATAAAATTAGAGTTGTGCTAGTTCTCTAATAAGATAGATTATCTTAACGTAAGAAGCCATGTTCTTTACATACGCGTTCAGAGACAAACCAAGACGTCTTTCCTTACATAGGCCCAAGGCGACGCATATAATAGGGTGTACTAGTCTATTAATTATTTCATCAATCCTGTATATGTCAAGACAAAATCAGACAGCTCCTGCGGGATTTGAACCCAGAAGGTAAAAGAATGAAATTGAATAAGAATGGTGGTGCTTTAGATGAAATCAATAAAGCTATATATGGTAATTTGGTGGCTAAGATGGTTGCATGGAGGACGAGGTGGTGGTGGATGGTGGTGGATGGTGATGATGATGGTCGTCGTCGTCGTAATGCTGCTACTGAACTGTGATCTTTCAAAGTGGATATAAACTGAACTTATTTAAAACGTACACGATTCTTCACAGAACAGTACGGATATAAAAATAGTATGAAGGAAACGAAACGAAACGAAATGTATTGTAATGATACAAAGCTGTCGTTAACATAAATAACAAAAGAAAGATAAGGATCAATGTAATAGCAACTTTCAGTTTATATATCTTTTTAATATTTTCTTTTTTTGTTGTTTTCAGGGGGTGGTGTATGGTTTTTATTATTTTTCGTTTTAATGGGTTATTGGGAAAGTAAAAGAGCGGTTAAATATCTGATTTCTACGATCGGCACAAGGTCTACGCATTTTCGTTGTGGTTAGACCTCATCAAGGAGTTCTGTTGTCTGAATACCCATCGTCGAAGCATTGCTCTATTTATTACATTACAGATCAGGAGGACTATGAGAAGCAGAATCTGCAGATCAACGGCGAAGAATGCCTTGCACATCAACTTTACCTTTCACCTACCCCGAGATCAAGTGAGAGATTTCAATTTAATCGATTGTGCCCAACCCTCAAATAATATCTGATCGTGCGCTCATGTTAGAAATCCCTATTCTAAGCCAATATTAGATAGAAAGTCAGATAGTGAAATAATTAATGAGTAAATGAGTAAGCGATTGAGTGAGTGAGTGAGTGAGTGAGTGAGCGAGTCAGTCAGTCAGTGAATGAGTGATTGAAGGAAAGAGTGAGGAAAAGTATTCATACTGATGTATTCGGGGGGAGGCGGGGGTGTGCGCGTGCGAAGTATTACTGAACTGGTAGTCAAAAGATGAGCTAAGGGAAGTGAATGATGAGAGAATTGTGGATCAGAGGACAGAAGACAAAACAGAAAGCGAGTGTGATGATGATGATGATGATGATGATGATGATGATGATGATGGTGGTGGTGGTGGTGGTGGTGGTGGTGGTGGTGGTGGTGGTGGTGGTGGTGTTGAAGAGGAGGAGAAACAGCAGAGAACGAGGTTAAAAGAATGGAATGTTTTGAGGTCTAGATGGTATGAAGTCAGACGTGTTTAGTGTGTTTGTATATATGTGTGTGTGAGAGAGAGTATGTGTTTCAGTGAGTGAGCGAGTGAGTGCGCGCGCGCGCGTGTGTAGAATACAGAGAAATCTTGAAATATGAATCAAGATGAAAGCAATTCAAAAGAAAAGATAACGATGAAAAAAGTAGGGTAAGGAGAGAAAGGATAAGTGATGGAAGAGAAAGAGGTGGGTGGGCGGAGTGAAGAAAAGAGGTTAAAAAATAGCGTAGTTAAGTGGGACGAGAAAAGAGAGAAAGTGATGAGTGGTTGAGGAGTTGAATTAATAGTTGGGTGAGTAAAGGAGTGAGTGAGAGGTTGAGCCAGTCATTAAGTAGGTTAGTGACACTAGATGAATGTATGAGTGGGAGGGAAAAATTGGGGGGGGGGAGTTTATGGATGAGTAAAGGAATCTTTTTTCATTAATGGTTCAGTTAGAGAAAGAAGGCACGCCCATGATCCTTTTGCAGGGCAGCCATGACAGGTAGAAAGAATGGAGGAAGTTATTCTCAAACCAAAGACATGGCTCAAGCCTGTACAACAGTGTGTACACTGCTAAATGCATGTAGAGGATCTCGTATTTGTGTTAAACCCGAATATGGATGAAGTCTACCCCCCAAAATCAAAAACAGTTCTTCAGATGGGGTCCCACAATTTCCATCCGTCAAATTTCAGTCACAAGGCTTCTGATGAGCCGTGGCTATTGCAGAAGATATATACTCAATGAGCTGTGCAGTGCTATTATAACCGAAACCACGTTGATACGAAGCGAACTTTTTAAATATACAGCCTTGCCCACAATCAAAGAAGTAAGTATGCTATAAGTACCAATTATTTTGACCAATTATTTTGACAACATTATAGTTGATACTCTAGAGGGTCAAATAGGCTTATTATTAAAAAAATGAAAGATTTTTTGTTTCTTTTTTTACTTTTTCTTTGAAATCACTACATTATTCGATGTGTCCTCTTTCTTTTTTGTAGACGTAAGTGATTTTAGGAAGATCTGGCTATTATTTTTGCAAGTCGATCGACCACATAGAGATCCATTATTTGTTCAATAGTATTATCAACGCGGCGAGCTGGCAGAATCGTTAGGATGCCAGGCGAAATGCTTAACGGTATTTCGTCTGTCGTTACGTTCTGAGTTCAAATTCCGCCGAGGTCGACTTTGCCTTTCATCCTTTCGGGGTCGATAAATTAAGTACCAGTTATGCACTGGGGTCGATCCAATCCACATAATCCCTTTGTCTATCCTTGTTTGTCCCCTCTATGTTTAGCCCCTTGTGGGCAATAAAGAAATAAGTATTATCATAGAATATTAGCGAGATCTAAATATATTTCAGTATGTGGGGGTTGATTGTACATGTATATGAATGTCTGTCAAGGTTGCTACTCACAACAAACATAGCCCTTCATATAACGAGGTGGTCTTAGATTTGTATTATATTGTTGCAGTGAATAGATACAAAGGTATTTTCAGTGAGAAGTTGGTGGTGATGCGTAGTTTTGATATATTTGTGGTGTGGTGTGGTTTGTTACGAATAGGTTATGAAATGCACTCAAGGAGAACTTTTCGTAGATTGTAGATGTGTAAAAGAAGATAATTTGCTTCAACCACCAGCAATAATAATAGTGATTTCTAGCATTGACACAAGGTCATACATATCTCGGAATGAAACAGAGTTGGCTGAACTGATTTTTATATGTGATAGTTGAGTTAGATAGAAAATCTATGAAGAGAAAAGAGATTTTTTAAAAATATATTAAAAAGAAAAAGGAAGTATACGACTACAAAGACCATGGTCTCGGTAAAAAAAAAACCAAAAGCTTCAACATACTTCATACTTAGCAATACTCAGATAAGTAGGGACAGATCAAGAAAACAGTACAGTTTCAGAATACCTTTGAACATAGGCCTGATCGATCAGAGTCGAACAGTGACTAAGCAACAAAAACAAAAACAACAACAAGAGCATGTATATTTTACCTAGTGTACCTTGAATACGATAAAAGACAGTTGAGTTGCTGATTGCTGCACAACAACAAAGTCTTCCGGCGAAAAGCATATAATGAAGCAGAATATATAACCTAACATTAAAATATGCAGAAATTGTGCAGAAATAATCAATCACATTATTTCTGGTAGCGCTGCACCGTCTTTGCAATTTAGATATTACAAAGTTGAATTTCCATGCAGTTAAAATTCTCGTTTATATTTCAGAATCCAGGAAGAGAAAACCAGACACACACACACACACACACTCACACACACACACACACACACACACACACACACATATATATATATATATATATATATATATATATATATATATATATATATATATATATATATATATATATTAATTTATCAATACGCTGATCGACAAGATATAGAAAATGATATTGTAAGTCTTACGGGACGTAGCAGTTCTCATTGACAGACCAAATAAAGGTAAATCGCGTGAATATCTGAATATCAAAGGCCATCAGATAGAAAAAAAAATGTATCCTAAAGATATATCAATTACAGCTGACGACAACATATCTCTGAAACAAATGGAGCAATTATGCAAACATAAAACCACGAATACAGATATCCAGAACGTGGTTATTGGAAACAGAAGCAATCCTGAAAATAATATATATCCTGGGAATACTAAAAAGAGGATTATTACCGAAATCCCATAACTTAAACATAAACAAAGTATTAGTGCAAATAGTTCAAACCAACGAGAAAGTAGTCACTCTTGGCAAATTAGAAATAGAGTCCAAGTCTTCTTTAAATTCTACTTCAATATTCATTAAAAAGAAATAAACGTATTGGGTAATGAAGCCCTTACATACACTATCCTTGGATAAGAGTATGGGATAGTCACGAGTGGAATGTCTTTCAACATAGATCTACTAGATCAGAACTGATATGGGGCTAAACAACAACATAAGAGAAACTTTACATATTATATGTAGAAGCCCTTGATAGTAACAAAGAGAGCACAGCTTTGTATATAATCAACGTATATATAGCTGCACGTATATGTGAATATGTAATGAGAGGGCATAGTAACAGTAATATCACTGAATTAATATTAATATTTATTATTTTTATTATTATTATTATGATTATTATTATTATCATCATCATCATCATCATCATCATCATCATTATTATTATTATTATTATTATTATTATTATTATTATGCTGGTGTGTTTACGTCCCAGTAACTTAGCAGTTTGGCAAAAGAGACCGATAGAATAAGTACTAGGCTTACAAAGAATAAGTCCTGGGGTCGATTTGCCCGACTAAAGGCGGTGCTCCAGCATGGCCGCAGTCAAATGACTGAAACAAGTAAAAGAGTAAAAAGTATTATGATTATTATTATTATTATCATTATTATTATTATTATTATCATCATTATTATTATTATTATTATTATTATTATTATTATTATTATTATTATTATTATTATTATTATTATTATTATTATTATTATTATTATTATTATTATTCGAGAGTGGTTGCATTGGCAAAAACAGATACAACACTATTTGCAAAAAAAAAAAATCTTTTGCAAGCGTTGCGAGTCACAGGAAGCCTTCCCAGCTCAACGTCTTGCGGACTGATAAGGCGGAAATGGAACTTGAAATAAAAGGAAAGTCGTCGTGTAGAACGCAAAGTGATCGAAAGGGGAAAACAAAAGAATAGACTCAAAATGGAAGATAAGCAGAATGCTGGAAGTTCTCTCCACAGGCTACCATTAGTCCACCCGATAGTCTAAACTTCACGGTTCTTTGAATGAGTAACTTGAGTCTAGCAATGAAACTGCTGAGGAAGCTAAAGGCAAAATAAGCTGTGATGGTTGGGGAGGAGATTGGGCGCATGCTGCAAACAAAAACCTCACAAACTAGCAATGCCTAACAAACACTGTCCATTGCTGCGAGAGACTTTTACAGTTTAGCCGAAAATGCCCCATATCTGACTTTAGAAGAATCAAGGGTAAGAAGCCTGATTAGTGAAATCTGCCCGAAAGTTGCAACAAGATAGGTTACGCAATGTGCAAAGAAGAAAATTATCAGTGTTGCAGAGAAGTCGTGATCTTAAGATGTCACAGTTTCTTGCAGCTTTGTAATAAAAGCATGTAATGTATTGTATTAAAATTTTAACATTTGTCTATCTTGTATTGTGTTCTCTCCAGTTCATTTATCGTATGTGTACATTATTCTTTTATTCTTTTACTCATTTCAGTCATTTGACTGCGGCCATGCTGGAGCACCGCCTTTAGTCGAATCAAATCGACCCCAGCACTTATTCTTTGTAAGCCTAGTACTTATTCTATCGGTCTCTTTTGCCGAACCGCTAAGTTACGGGGACGTAAACACACCAGCATCGGTTGTCAAGCGATGTTGGGGGGACAAACACAAACACAAAAACATATACACACACATACACACACACACATATATATATATATATATATATATATGACGGGCTTCTTTCAGTTTCCGTCTACCAAATCCACTCACAAGGCTTTGGTCGGCCCGAGGTTATAGTAGAAGACACTTTTCCCACGGTGCCATGCAGTGGGACTGAACCCGAGACCATGTGGTTGGTAAGCAAGCTACTTACCACACAGCCACTCCTGCACTTCTCCATATATTTTGTAATCTTTTTAGTATAACATAAATAAACCTTTATTATTACTACCCGTCGAGCTCACGTCCGAAATGTATCAGTTTGAGCCAAGGTTTAAAATTCTTATTATTACTTTAAGTAGCAACACTACGTTGTACGTATAAAGAGAAATTAGCAATGACGAATTGAAATTTCATTTCCTTTCTTTCTTTTTCACTGTTACTATTTCTTTTATGTGCATGGCATGGATGATGCACCTGCATATACTAAGACAGAGACGGGAGGTGCAGAAAAGGAGGAGGAGGAGGAGGAGGAGGAGGAGGAGGAGGAGCGGAGAAGGGAAGGATAAGGAAAAATGAGGTGAGAAGGGGAGAAGGAGGGGAAAGAGATGAGAGGGACGAGGGGAGCAACAAGGGAGAAAGGGGAGGAGAAGTAGGAGGAGGAGGAGGGCAGAGCAGAGCAGAAGGGAATGAGAAAGGGCGAGGAGTAGGGGGTGAAGAGGAGATGTAATATAAGGTGGGAAGGAGGCGAGGAGGAGGTTGAGAGGTGCTGGTGGTAATGGTGGGAGGTTGGTTCTGGAGAAGAAGAAAAAGAAGAAGAAAAAGAAGAAGAAGAAGAAGAAGTGGAAGTGGAAGAAGAAGAAGAAGAAGAAGAAGAAGAAGAAGTGGAAGTGGAAGAAGAAGAAGAAGAAGAAGAAGAAGAAATGAAGAAGAAGAAGAAGAAGAAGAAGAAATGGAAGTGGAAGAAGAAGAAGAAGAAGAAGAAGAAGAAGAAGAAATGAGATGAAGCGAGGCGAGCAGTGGTGAGGGCGAGAGACTTGGGATTGAACAACAAAAAATACAGAGCAAGAAAGCGGGTGTGGGGGTGGGGAGCAACAGCAGAAGAGCACGACTTTACGTCACGATTACATGAAATGAAGGAATACAAATAAAGATAATGTAATCCAATAAATACAAAAGAACTACAGAAATACTAAACACCCACATACACAGAATGGGAAGAGAAGAGAGAATATAAAAATGAAAACAAATTTGAAATGTAATATTAGCTACCAAGAGTTTCTGGGAAATTTCTGGGTGTGTGTGTGCGTATGTATATATGTATATATGCATGTGTGTGTGTGCGGGCGTGTGAGTGTGTGTGTGTGTGTTTGTGTGGATGGATGGATGATATATTTACAGGTATGTATGTCTGTCTGTATATATATATATATATATATGTATATACATGTACATGCATACGCGCACGCACGCGCGCGTGCAGACATAGTGTGAGAGTGTGAAAGAGAAAGGGGATTAGAAAAGTGGAATTCCTTCGTAATTAACGAAGTTTGAAACGCTGAGCATGTTAAAACAGGGAACAGGTTAAAAGAGTGTACCTGTTACAACGGGAACATGCTGACGCAGAGTACGTGTTGAAACAGCGGACATGTTAAAAAAGATATTTGTGGTTCCGAGGGAGATGTTTCACAAATAGGAAGTCGGGGGGAAGGGTTGAACATAAGAACGCACGAAAGAAAGAAAGAAAGAAAGAAAAAAAGAAAAAAGAAAGAAAAAAAGAAAAAGAGAAAGAAAGACAGATAAGAAATGTAATGGAAAATGGTCTATACACGAAAACAAAAATTTGAAAAATGACTACCTGAAGAGTTTCATTTGATTCCTACTCCGTTACTGTAAACTCAATGTGTATATATGTGTGTGTATGAGTATGTACATGGGAAACAATTTCATAAAAAATGTTAAACAGAAGACACGACTGAAGTTTCATCTTTTTTTTAATTAAAAATGATTCCTACTTCTTTATTAGTTTTTTTTTTTATTGTTTAGTTTAATATTTTAAATGTTTGTTAGAATAATAACGTTTCAAGACCTCTTCAGATTAATTTTCTCGGTGAAGTTTTTGATAGTGGCGTTTTCTAGTATACAAGTATTATAGAAATGCTGTTGCAAATGAAAGTTATCAACACTCAAATTAATATTCTTTAACAGTTAACTCTTGTTTATTATCAACGTTTAATTAATTTGGACATTTCAGTGTTTTAATCTAGCTTGTGTTTTCTCTACTAATAAAACTTGCGTAGTTAATCTTCTCAATTTTGCAGTATTCTTTATAGGAAGGTCGTGTTGTTAGCTATGATTCTTTATCTAGTTAATGTTCCATGTTCAGTATTCTAATGTACTGTAATAATTTCTTGACGAAAATGCATCGAACAACGAGAAAGTGTTACAATTGTGTACGCGAGGATGCAAAATTTGAAATCTATGCATTTAAGTCCATGCATCATTTTGCATTAAAATTCCTCCTCTCTCTCTCTCTCTCTCTCTCTCTCTCTATCTATCTCTCTCTCTCTTTCTCTCTCTCTCTCTCTATCTCTCTCTCTCTTGCTCTCTCTATCTCTCTTTCAATGTACATATCAGGGGTGAAGGTGCGTGGCCTAGTAGTTAGGGTGTTGCCCTCACGATCGCAAGACCGTGGTTTCGATTCACAAACCGACACTGCGTTGCGTTTTTGAACAAAACACTTCATTTCACACTGTTCCAATCTGCTCGGCTGTAAATGGGTAACCCTACGACGGAGTGGCGTTCTGTTCAGGGAGAATATTGACCTACATACTTTTTCAGTGATGTGGCATCATTCGAAAGCGACAACAATGCGATGAAGCGCATTGTGACTAGCAGTGTATAACAACATCCGATAACCTGGTTCATACAGTGATGTATTGATATTGATATATATATATATATATATATATATATATATATATATATATATATATATATATATATACACGCACACACACACACTAAGATAAGTTTCGGCCAGAATTGGCTCAGGCGTTGTTTAAAACTTAATAGCACCACCTGGAAAATGCATTTAATGACGTTTCATATTACATTCATACTTTGGGCACCATAGCCCTTTCAAGTAAAGAGTTATTATCTGCAGATATATATATATCAGTGTGTAGGTAGTTTACTTGGAATTTGTGGGGGACATTCGTCCAGTATGCGTTTGAATGTTATGAAATCTTTTTCTTCTCTTATGTACCTTGGCATGATATTAAAGAGATCAGCTGAGGTGAAATAGTTCTGCCTCGATGTTGTGATGTGACGCGAGCATGATTTTTGTGGAGGACGGATGGCACGGGAACCAAGCCTTGGGTGAATTTTAAAGTCGATGCCAACACCATTTCGGCAGTACTATTGGAATATTTTCCACATCATACAACTAGTATAGCACCCACGGCGACGTTGGAAGGAATAAAGTTTGAGATTCTCTTGTCATGTCGTCTATTTTCCTTGGGATCGATCTCAGGGGTGCTTCGATTTTTATAATGTTTTGTGTAGGGAGACATCAGCGGACAAAAAGATTCAAGGTGAGGAAGGGGTGATGGTGGGGAAGAATAATGGTAGCGGGGTCTTTAGACCGAAAAGTCCTGTGGACCTAGGAGCACACCCTGCTGACCATGTCGAACTTGTTTATGTGGGCACTTCAGCTTAAGTTACTTAAGAACGGTTACTTCAAGGTCCCTAGCAGTGTTTGATGTCACAAGATTTTTCACCCGAGGGAAAAGTGTATGCTAGCTTAAGTGCAGCTTCGTTTAGCCTAGTATTGCGTTCTCTCATACATACATACGTACATACAGGCGCAGGAGTGGCTGTGTGGTAAGTAGCTTGCTTACCAACCACATGGTTCCAGGTTCAGTCCCACTGCGTGGCACCTTGGGCAAGTGTCTTCTACTATAGCCTCAGGCCGACCAAAGCTTTGTGAGTGGATTTGGTAGGCGGAAACTGAAAGAGGCCCGTCGTATATATGTATATATATATATGTATGTGTATGTATATGTTTGTGTGTCTGTGTTTGTCCCCCACCCCACCATCGCCTGACAACCGATGCTGGTGTATTTACGTCCCCGTAACTTAGCGGTTCGGCAAAAGTGACGGAAAGAATAAGTACTAGGCTTACAAAGAATAAGTCCTGGGCTCGATTTTCTCGACTAAAGGCGGTGCTCCAGCATGGCCGCAGTCAAATGACTGAAACAAGTAAAAGAGTAAAGAGTAATACATACATTACATCCATACATGCATACATACATACATACATACATACATACATACATACATACATACATACATACATACAAACGAAATTTCCTGAATTTTGATACTGATTTTCGAGTCGCCATTTATTTAAATATTTGAATAATCAGCAACCTGAGATTCCGATATATCAGTCGAGAGGCTTCAGTTTCTCAGGAAATGTTCCAACCCAAATCCTAATGAAATGTACATAATTTATTTTATAGGCTGAGGATTTCTTTCTTTCTTTGTAAACACATTCACTAATCTCTATCTATCTATTTATTTTTGTGTGTGTGTGTGCGTGTGTGCTTGCGTGGGTGCGTGCGTGCGTGTAAGTATGTTTGTGAGTGCATGCATATATTTATAAGTATTTATGTATATTCATTTCATGATATGTTATTCTTCTACTTGACTTTTAGACAAATATACGGAATCTTAAATGTATGCAACGAGAATATTATCAAAGGTATTTATACTAAAGGGCCTCCAATTCAGAGGGATATTTATTTCTATTTCCTATTATCAGAAGAAAAGGAAGAGCTATATCTATTTTCTATGGTTCTACCTTGTTCTTTGTAACTTCTCTTAATTTGTCTACTTTTCTCCTAATTTGTGTGTGTGTGCTTTCGTGCGTGAGTGTGTGTGTGTGTGTATGTGTGCGTGTGGGGGGGGTGTAGTTTGTGTTCCATATTATATTCTAGTCTCTGATCAGCCTTGATTGGGTATGTGAATAATTAAAAGCGCGCTAGGCAGAAAGTCTCATTTATTCAGTCATACTGTATCTACCATTATATTGTCCAGTGTGTTTTCTTAATTTTAATATTTTTCGGTGTGATTTGAGGGGAACTTTGCTGCTATTTCTCATCAATTTAGAGGAAGCACACAGTCTCTTACATCGACATATTTTGTTGTTGTTGTACGTAGTAAAGTCGCTTACATTTTGGATGAAGTGACTGTAACTGCTTTTGATCTATTGGGAAATTATCAAGCAATAGCAACTACATCAACAACATCAGGACTTATTATCACAAAATGCAGCAAGAGAGAGAGAGAGACGAACTGTTGTAACAGCGTCAACAATAACAACACCGAAATTAACTTTTAGCAATATTTTAATGTTCTACCCCGCCACAACACCCTTCTTACACCCATTTTCCGCCTTATATACATAGGCACACAGAGAATGAGAGACATAGATACATGCATAGAGACATACACACATGTCTGCGTGTGTGTTTGTATGTGGCTGACGACTAGCATCATGCTTGAAACTCAAGAGTACCAACGAATTTCAATCAAACTGTTTTGATCCATATATTTAACTCCCAATAAATTGGTTGAGTACCCGTCTTTCGTTTGTCCACTCACTCATATGTGTGTGTGTGTGTGTGTGTGTGTGTGTGTGTGTGTGTGTGTGTGCGCGTGTGTGTGTGTGTGTGTGCGTGTGTGTGTGTGTGTGCGTGTGTGTGTGTGCGTGAGTGTGTGTGCGTATGTGTATGTGTGTGTGGCATACTAGCAGAATTGCTCTATCGTCGGACAAAATTGCTAATGTAATTCATTCTGGCACTGTGCCCTCTAAATTCGAATCCTGCGTGTCAACTTGTCGGGCTTAACTTCTTTCATTTAGTCTGGTGGTGAAATTTGAACAATGTCATGTACGCTTAATACGTTTATGAAATAAAACTGGCCATGTGTGTGTGTGTGTGTGTGTGTGTGTGTGTGTGTGTGTGTGTGTGCGT
>NC_142930.1:19632799-19670299 GCF_046866305.1 Octopus bimaculoides | reverse complement strand
AATATTACGGGTTTTGCTTGTTAAACTTAGGTTGTTTCGACTTTATAAGTTATAAGACTATGAGTATTTTGAGGTAACTCTTACTATTACTTATATATAAATTAATTCCCTCAGTACTTAGAATGGTACGTTTAGCTGCTCTACATCTAGTAAGGGCGAAGTTAACATTTTCAGTTTTTACCTCACTTTAGTACGTACATTTACACGAGTATACACAAGAACTATCATGCACATATATTGTATATATTACATATAGATAGATAGATAGATATATAGATAGATAGATAGATAGATAGATAGATAGATAGATAGATAGATAGATAGATAGATAGATAGATAGATAGTTTTAAAAAATAGTGGCCGGGGAAACGAAGGTAGTCAGGGACGACAAAAATTAACAATGACGTTCTAGAATTTCGTTAAATTCGTATGTAGCTGGAAAATGAATTTGATGTCTCTCTCTGTCTCTTTCTCTCTCTCTCATTCTCACTCTCTTTCTCTCTCTTTTTGTATGTGTGTGTGAGTATGTATGTATGCATATATATGTATATATATATATATATATATATATATATATATATATATATATATATATATATATATATATATTTATATATATTATTATTATTATTATTTTATGTTTGACTTTTGTTTTGCATTTGTACAAGTTGGATCCAAGTCTCACCCAGAGACCTCAAGAGACAACAAGTTAGAAGTTCATGTAGGTGTTCTGCCTAGGGTACCATATATTTGGATTTGTACAGTTTTGTTCAAGTGAATGTTTAAGAAACCATAAGAAAATTATGTTTGCTTTAAAATTTGAGATCACATAGACAGTATTTTACGTAGGATATGGGCAGTTCCCATGAGCACTATCTTTTGGACTTCAGCCATTTTGGGGTTTCCTGGTATCTGAGCTAGGTAGTAATCAGCCCGTTTCGCTGTCATTCCCAGGGCACCTATGACAATAGGTATTGTTTTCGTCTTCAGATTCCACATTTTGCTAATTTCTATTTCAAGATCTTTATATTTGCTCAGTTTTTGGTAGGTCTTGACAGATACGTTTATATCAATTGGGACAGTCATATCAATGAGGAGGCATGATTTTTGTCTGAAGTCTTTCAGTATGATGTCTGGCCTATTTGCGTCTATCTTTCTGTCAGTTTGAATGGTGAAGTTCCAGAGGAGTGCAATGTGATCATTTTCAAGTACTGGGGGTGGTTTGTGTTCCCACCAGTTTTAGATAGATAGATAGATAGATAGATAGATAGATAGATAGATAGATAGATAGAATTTTTCTCTAAACGGATGGCCATCCGTTTAGAGAAAAATTTGTAGTTTAGAATCAATAGTTCTTTGACTGCTATTTCTAAATTTTCAGTATGTTGGAGAAGCAACTCAATGCTAATCCCTGTATATTTATGATGATAAATGGTTTTACCGATAAAGGTTTTTTCATACTGAACTACTTGGCAAAATTGTTAATTATTAATTCTATTATTAATTGACGATTCCCTGCCCTTATTCTTGTATATATATATATATATATATATATATATATATATATATATATATATATGTGTGTGTGTGTGTGTGTGTGTGTGTGTATATATATATACATATATATATATATATATATATATATATATATATATATATATATATATACATACATGCATATATATATATATATATATATATATATATATATATATATATATATATATATATATATATATATATATTATGAATCTTCACTTCTTCCACTAACCAGAAAGTTTGATATTTTCAAGTCTAGAATCCCATATAGGTATTTATCGTATGATTAATAACTCTGTAATTATAAATTTTCAGATGTTTGACTGTACAGAGATTTGAACACAGAACAGTGCTGCACGGAAATACGTGCACTAAATGTATTGCCCAATAATGATTCAATGACAGAATTTTCAGATAGCTAAACTGATACCAATGGGACTTACATGTAAGCAATATCCTGATTATAGAACTCTCCCATAGGCGGAGAGATTTTAGTGTAACATGAGAAATGTCATGGCCATTTAACCTGACCTAATAAGGTCAATAAAGTGAAACGAAAAAAAATTAAAGTATGTTAGATTGTCGAAGAGAGGAAATATCTAATGTTTCAAGTAGAGCACTTAATTTCCTAATGACCTCTGCCAGTGACACGATTTCTAGTTGTTATCTTCTAATATAGTTAGATTTATTGTGATACATGAAGTTAGTTTCCATATGTTGATATTAATGTCGTAAAAACTTACTGTCATAAACATTTAATATTCAACAAAATCAACTACAGCTTAATAGTTGAATCTATGATTTAGTTGTTGTTTATGTTCTTATCCTTGCTGTTGTTTATCCTCAAGTTAGTCCTGATTGAGCTGAGCTAAATTCAAAGTCTTTCTTATTTTTACCTTTAGACAACGCATCTAGATTTACATACTTTATTACGACGGTTGGGTTCAATTTAAGAGACATTTTGCGGCTATGACTATCAGGTCGAACGACCACGTAGACGTTCTTCGTTAGTTCGAGTTACGACACTCAGTGCCTAAACATGGTCAGATATGCAATTCCAGTCATACAAGAGGAACTGTATCAGGAATACTGGGCGTTCAACATTAAAGGCAGTGCACCAGTATGGGCGTAACAAGATCTTAAATATTTTAAAACATTTAAAGAGTATTGCAATATTTTATTTCGACAGTAATGTAAAAATGAATAAAATTTCGATGTCATACTCGTCCTTATATGACATTATTCCTGTGACACGCATCTCTGATGTCACTAACAATCCGGCTACGAAGTTATTCAGTTTTCTCTTTTCTTTCGTCTGTACGACTGAGACGTCGGTCTCTAACTACAAAACAGATTTAGAAGCTATCTTTATCCCAGTGCTTGCATGCATCCTGACCACAACAATGATCAGAGAGCCGTGTAGGTCAATTGTGTGTAGCTAAACTTCTATATTATGTTATTTATTTTATCAATCTACGTTATATGTGTTCATCTTCTGCACTTCACTTTTAAGCTCTATCCAAGCGAATTTGAATGTGTATACAACGTTAACGCAAATTATTTCTATTCTAGTTTCTATTCCATTCTAGTTTACTCTATTCCATTCCATTTCATTCAATTCTTATATACATTACAATACATCACTTACTCTTTTCAGTGTCACAATACCCGAAGTTATATAATGTGAAGTAACGTCTCGGATTTTAAAGTTTTCTCATGCAATAAATATTTAGCACGATTACATCGAAAATAAGATCGAATTTTCTTGAAAGTATAATCAAGTAATTCTTCAAACTCTCTCACAGGCAAACTTTCAGACATCAATCGAATTGTCATCATTATTGTCCTGAAGAATGAAATTCCAATTAACCTTAAATGTAGGTGAAAACATTCCTATTAGATTTTAGGATTCGATAACGAAATTAAAGCAACATTAAAAATTTCTCAAAACCTTCTAAAGATTGGAGAATTTCAGACTTATAAAACATCATAATCACTTTTGCAGGCTTCTTAATTTGTATTGCTATATTCACGAGCTGAGCGTCTCTCACTACTAAACAGTTTACATACGTCTAATTATTCCATATAATTTACCTTCAGGAGAAAATTCAATTTATTTGCGTTTACTTCTAAATTTCTAAATAGATTTACTCAGTGTTGTTACTTTGAGAATTTCTGCGATAAAAGAATTCTTGAAGCTAAAAGAAGCTGCTTCCAAAGTTATCAACTTAGTGACCAAATATTTAGAATATTTCAGAATAGCTCAGGGTAGATTCGGCTAGCAATGGCCTAACCATGTCTAATTTGGAAACACAACCCTGATTAGTTGATGTTATATGTAAATTGTTCATCCATGCACGTTGTTGTTGCTCATTGAAACATATTCTGGTATGGGTCGTTTGTCTAGGATTGTTTCGAGGAATTTGTAGAGATGCCATTTGAATGTTTTCTTTGATGCTTTGATAAGAATGTTGAACAAAGCTGAACTGATTGAGGTGAAGAAAGTGGAGCGTGGGGTTTTGCCAGGAGTCGGAATGAACTGAAGTACTTGAAATATATTATCACTTCATTGGGATAGCACTTTTGGAACATTTCTCATAATAAAATTAAAATTATTAAAAATCATAATAAAATTAAAATTATTAATAATTTCATAAATAAGTATAATAATTTTTCAGTAATTAAATATAGATATTCCCAGTAAATGTGTCGCCGGATATAAAATTACATTACGTTCAGCTGTACTGTGATGCAAATTGCGGTAAAGAAATTGTACTAATTCCTTCAGAGAAAAAGAGTTCTAGCTTCAAACAAAACAAAATCGCGAGGTAGTTATATTTTACTAATTCAATACAATTGGTTTAACATTTACTTCAAATGTGGAAAACAAAAGCTCCAAATGTTAGGAGAATTAAGAAGTTACCAATTAGTAATCAATTCTTAGATTTAAAAAAATTGAACAGTGTTCTAGATTAAAATATTTACATTCTTTATAAAAAGTAAATCAGTTACAGCTCTTAACTCTGTAAATAGTTACTTCTTACGACTTTAGATATCGTTCATATGTCCGAAATTCTAAAACCACCGAATTTATTCTTTATCACATCAAATAAGCTACAGAGATTTTTTTACTAACGTAGTCGACGTGTATACTATTCTGATGCTTCAAATTTACAAATGAATGAACAGAACAGTTACAGATTGAAATGGTAGCAATATTTTAATCAATACATACAGACTATGTCGTTTCTTCTGATACTAACACAAGACAATGAATTAGACTAACTACTTTCAATACATATACGTATATATATATGTATATATATATATATATATATATATATATATACATGTATGTGTGTGTCCGTATATATATATAATGGATGGAGATATAAATGTAGTGGATGGAGATTTAACACTGCTGTGGGATGCAATTAGGTGAAAAAGTAATCAATACTGATAGATATTGTGGAATAATATTATATATAGAGAGTTGAGTCGTTACCCAGAATATCTTGTTCCTGATTTTCAGGCGACTATACGCGCATGTGTGCGCGTGTGTGCGTGTGGGGGGTGGTTACATCATGTCCTGTGTATTAGGTATGACTATAATGGCAAGCATGCACAAGCGTTGGATTTAAGTGCCCATGAATTCACAAGTAGAAACAAATTCATCTCCGTTCACCAGTGGATCATCCAGGATATGACAATTGATGAGAACTCTTCCCCAGCACTCGACTGTGAGTTTCTTGTTGATTTATTGAACCAGAAAGGATGAAAATGAAGGTTACCCTCGGCCTGATCTCAACAGAGTGTGAACAGAAGTAGATATCGCAATGCAGTTTGTGTGTGTGTGTGTGTGTGTGTGTGTGTGTGTGTGTGTGTGTGTGTGTGTGTGTGTGTGTAAAAATGCATATACATACTCATACATTTATACAAAACATTATATGTATCTGTGTATACAAATGTGTGTGCCTGTATGTAAGTGTGTATGTATATATAATGGGAGTTTCTTGATGGCAGAATCAGTAGCGCGTAAAAGAAATTGCTCGTTGTATTTGGTAATGTCCCTTCGCGTTCCGAGATCAAATCTATTCAAATGATTCTAATTTTATTGGTCTCTCCCGAAGTCAATAAAATTAATACCACTCAAGCACTTGAGTTGATGCAATCGAGAATACACTTGAGAAGCAGTTTCTAACCGTGATAATAATCAATGATTGGAATAAAGATATTTATCAGCTGATACCCAATGTTATGATTACAGTCCAGCATGAATCTTAAATTATCAGAAAAGTAGACAACTTAATCATAAGATATATATATATATATATATATATATATATATATATATATATACGCACACACTTTGCAGAAAAAGTATTTTCGCAGACAAAGTATTTTTAGTCAACAGCAACAATGGTTTTCACTTGGTGAAAAAACAGACAATTAGTTGAGACAATACTTTGAGACACGACAGAATGAAGACACGACAATTCTCAATTGTAATTTAGAAAATCGAAACCAATTAAGAAATATTTTGTTTTCCTTTTTTTACTGTTTTGTGGGGTTTTGTATTTCTTGTCCTTCTTCGGACAATCTTGAAATCTTTAATATTTTGGTTCATTTATTCCAATTAACAAGTTAATAATCAAATACTAAGCAGAAGAAAACTTTACCCTATAATATTTTTACTGAAATCAAGACAAAATTAATTATCGCCAAAAATTAAATTAAATTAATGAAGCATTCAACAAATTTATTCCGTTTTGTGTGTATTGAATGATAAGGTTATGTCAAGAAATATGACACATTAAGTTATACTAGTTAGTGTTAAGACGAATATAGCAATATAACAGTGCAGATGTTTCAGTATATCTCATATCTGCTTCATTTTTCAATCTGATTCCCAATGACACAAACATGGCTTTGCGGTTAGAAAGTTCATTATGTAACCACGTAGTTCCGGATACTTGAGGTAAGTGTATTCTATGATAGTTTCAGATTGACCAAGACCAGGTGAGTGATATTTAGAAAACAAAAATTGTGCAGAAGCCCTTCGTACATCTTACATGTGCGTGTGTGTATGTGTGTATACATATGTATGAATTTATATATATATATATATATGTGTGTGTATATATAAATGCGTGTATATGCGCATACATAAATACACACACATATATCACCATGTGTTGCAACCTGCAACATTTGAACTGAAACACTCCACGTTAGGTGTGTCTGCTTGTATTACCTGCCATATGCAGGTAAATCAACGATGAACTAAGTACCACATAAAGTACTAAGAGAGATTATATCGACTGAAAACATTGAAGTCAGTACTTCCATTATGATCGCAGTTTAATGACAGTAAAAGAAAAAAAAACAGAAAGAATCAAAGAATGAATGACTCATTCGACCCATGCTCATCTCTGACTGCCATAGCGCTGAGAGGATTCCTTATGGACAGGACTCTGTTCTCTTGCTGGTAAAGTTTCTCGTGTCCGTCTGGTAAGCAGCTTGCTTCCGATCCACATGGTTCCGGGTTCAGTCCCACTGCGTAGCACCTTCAGCAAGTGTTTTCTACTATAGCCTCGGACTGACCAAAGCCTTAGAAGCCCGTCGTGTATATATATATATATATATATATATATATATATAAATAAATCAAAATAAGCAACACGGATTTCAAAGATGATTGCAGTACGCACGTTTCATGCTACTCCATTTATTTAAGTAATGCGAGCATTACATTAAATGCAATATGAAGAGCAATCTTCAGTTGCACGAAAATGCAGAAAATTACAGTAGAATAGACATATTATAATTGTGGCAACATTTCAAATCCAAGTGGGAGAAAGAATACATAAAAATCCAAGTCGGAGGAAGAATACATAAATCCATCTTGACATAGCTGAGTCTATCAGGCTAGTAATTGATTCTAGACAAAATTCAGACGATATCCTGGTGCCTACGCATAAGTACCATATTCAATCTTGAATCTAAATCAAAACCTTCTACATATATATATATATATATATATATATATATATATATATATATATATATATATATGTATATATATATATATATATATATATATGTATATATATACGTGTGTGTGTGTGTGTGTATCTTTCTATGTTTCTCTCCACCACCACTTGACAACCGCTGTTGGTGTGTTTGCATGTTAGCTTCCCCGTAATTTAGTGCTGTGGGGAAAAGAGCCCGATAGAATAAGTACAAGGCTTAAAAAAATAAGTAGTTGGGTCGACTCATTCGACTAAAAATTCTTCAAGGTGGTGCCCAGCATGGCCGCAATCTAATAACTGAAACAAGTAAAAGATAAAAAATAATACTGCAATTTCTATGAGTGAATTTCCATCGTGATTAGACTAAAACTCCGTCAGTGTTAAGCTTGACTATGAGATAAATTACATCAAAACAGCAAGAGGCGAATTGGCAGAGCTGTTAGAGCGTCACGCGGGATGACTTGTGTTATTTGTTCTGGTTCATTGGCTTCTTCGACCAAATCCCTAAATGACAGGCATGGGTTTAATACAACTCTGTTGCAAGCATTCGAGCTACAGCCACGATATGAATATACCTTCCTCCTTTTCTTCGCCAACGTCAGAGACTCAGTAAAATGTCGTGGGCATTATAGCTTCAGTTTTAAATATGCATTATTGAAAACAACAAATAATCACCAGTTTTAATGTTGATTCGGATTGACTTTTCACATTTGCTATATTAGAAATTTTATTCGAACCGAAACATGAGGGATTAATTTTAATTATAAAAATTTTCAAAGACTAAAACATAACAATTTTCAATAATACTTACAGACACACAAACACACACACACACACACACACACACACACACACACACACACACATACTATTTACTGAAAAGTACAATAATATTCTCTAAGTATCCATATAACAGTTTGGTTATATATAAACACCAACGTGTGTTGTGGATACGCGTTTTTGTGCTTATATGTGTATGTGTACAAATATAAAAATGTGTGTGTGTGTTTGTGAATCAATGTAGGTGTGTGTGTATGTGTGTGAGTGTTGTGTTGTGTATGTGTATATCATACAGAGCTATGCATGTTAATGTGTATGAGTGTGAGGTCTTAAATACCATTCTTTATTGCATTTCTATAGAATCTTATATAATAAAATACAATGGGGTTCTCTATCGAAGACAAAAATCTCTAGTATCCATTGGCAAATTGCTGACTGCAGTACATTATACAATAGCATTGATCAGAGAATGAGTATGGTGACGTTGTGATAATAGTATAGATGCTGATGTTGATGATGATGGTGATGATGAAGTGATGCTGTATTGATGTGACCAGTAGTGATTGTGATGATTGTTGGTATCGGTGTTGGTGTTGAGAAGCAGGGCGGGAGGAAACGGTCATCTTGCAAAAGCTGATTTATAATATAAGAAACACAACTCGAAACATCAATACTCAATCATTGTATTTATTGTTGGAGCATAGCCAGAAATATCAAAACTAATCAATACAATAGACATCTATAAACTGTGATTATCTCTATGTGATTATCTAACTTCTCTCAGTAAGCAAACTATTCTCGTAAAACAGATGCCAGCAGAGCTATAAAAAGAAACAAAAAGAAATATTCTGAGGAAGGGCAAGGTGGATGTGATGTGTGTTTGTGAGTGAGAGGGGTTCGGAATATATATTTTCTTGGTTTTAAGTTTATAGGACTGTATGTTTATATATAAGAATATTCTGCATACGAAAGCAATGGAATTTCCGGGTGAAATCTCAATTTTTATGGTTAACTTTTGTTATTGTCAATACTCCGTCTGTCACTCTCTCTCTCTCTCTCTCTCTCTCTCTCTCTCTCTCTCTCTCTCTCTCTCTCTCTCTCTCTCTCTCTCTCTGTATATATATATATATATATATATATATATATATATTTATATATCTGTATTTGTGTAAGCATTTGCGTGTTGGTGCTTATATATGTTTATGAAGGAGCGTGCATATGTGTAAATAGACAAACAGGCGCGCTCGTACACACAGGCACGCGTATATGTACGTATGTTGAATAAAGTATTTTGTTTTGTCTTATATTGAGAGTCATATATTATGAAACTAGTCATATATGAAGACAGTCATATACAAACATAGGTGTTATCCAATACATCTAAGTAGAATATCAAAGTTACATTTTTTTTTTCAAGGAAAAGGTTGACAGTTACTTCCAATGTTCACTTGGCCCGGTTTCGATAGACATATATCAAGTGTATGTGTGTGTGTGTGTGTGTGTGTGTGTGTGTGTGTGTGTGTGTGTGTGTGTGTGTGTGCGGCTATTATGCAGAGTTTGAACATTCACGAATGTAAGTATCAATATGAATAAGGCTTTCACTGTATTCAAAGTTAGTCCTTATTTGGTATTTGTAAGTTTGATTCTCATTGCACTACAAAGATCACGTGATGAAATGAAACTTATTGCAGACTAATACAATAAGCATGTATGTGAATGTGTGGGCGTGTGGTGTGTGTGCACGCGCACACGCACACACACATTAACAGAATTGGGATTTTTATGTTGTCGCTTATTCAAAAGAACATTACGTCTCTATATTCAATGTAGATGATGTTACGAACGTTTGTCTTCAAGAAATTGAACCTTCGAATATTCATATATACAAATATATAAAGGACTGCTGAATAATATGATGGCTTCAAATTATGGTGCATATCCACAACACACGTTTATGTTTATATATAACCAAACTGTTATATGGATACTTAGAGAATGTTATTGTACTTTTCTGTAAATAATGTGTGTGTGTGGTGTGTGTGTGTGTATGCGTGTGTGTGTGTGTGTGTGTGTGTGTGTGTGTGTGTGTGTGTGTGTGTGTGTGTGTGTGTCTGTGTGTCTGTGTGTCTGTAAGTATTATTGAAAAATTTAAAGGGATGGTTAAGTCGAATATATCGACCCCAGCGTTAAGCTGGTCCTTAATTTATCGACCCCGAAAGGATGAAAGGTAAAGTCAACTTTGGCAGAATTTAAACTCAGAACGTAAAGACGGACGAAATGTCACCAAGCATTTTGACCGGTATGCTAACGATTCTGCCAGCTCGCCGTCTCAATGTTGAATAACATATCAAACATAAGCAATAGACAGAATGAAAGTCCATGATAGGGAGGGAGAGTTTGAAGATAAAAGTGGCAGATGTTTTACAAACAGAAATGTATTACTGAAAGTGGGAATATGAGATAGAAAGAAAGTTATTTATACATATATAGTAAAGAATTTCGGTGGAGAGATTTTCCGCACGTGGTGAGTTGTAATGAAACAATATATAACAAAAGAAGGAAAATGCACATAGTTTTTAATATATTTTATAAGATAGAATATTATGATAATCTACCGGTTTCGCGTTTTGCTAATCATGACTGGGGAATTGGTGAAAATATTGTAATTTCGTAGTATCTTGAGTTTTTAGTCTATGTTATTTATATGAGTATTTATAAATGAACTAGCATGTAGAAAAATCTAAGGAGAAGTAATCGGCGATTGTTATTATTCGAGACAGGGGAGGTAATTGCACTATTTTGGGAGGTACCCTTTTGGGGGAGGGTAAATTTATGGTATTTATATTGCGAAGTTATAAATTCATGAATCACAATAGTGAAATAAAATATGTACAAAGTTGCTTATGCGTTCATTAATTAAGATACTTACAAAATCCAAAATTGGTTATGAATTCATATTCAGGCGCGGTTCGTATTTTTCAATAAATATATTCTCTTTATTTAATTGTTGGTGTATAGAGATTGTGTCCTGACATTGCTAGATGGGGAAAATCGTGAATATTGATTGGAGATTCCTCACTCATATCTCTGTGTTCACTCAAAAGTATCTACCTATACCTTGGGAAACGAATCTGTTCCTTATGCAGTGTAGTTCTCCGTCTAAGTGACATACTTGTTTGTCTTATACACTTGTGTCCATATCCTGAGCAACTTATCGCATAAACTTTTCGATGCACAAGTGAAATTGGTCAAGCTTAGATATATGTATGTGTATGTATACATATGTATGTATGAGTGCATATATATATACATATATGTGTGTGTATGTATGTATTTATGCACTTACGTATGTATTTATGCATTTGTGTATGTATTTATGCATTTACGTTTGTATGTATGTATGTATGTATGCATGCATGCATATGTGTATTCATGCATGTATGTATCATGTTTTAACCCAATACTAATTGCGATGAATTATATGTTAACACTTTAACACTTTTCATGATCAGAGTAATCGATGAAAAGGGAATCACCTTTATTCACTTGGATATAGAAAAAATTGCATGATGTTATACACAAACATTCAGAACTGGATATAATTTCTTACTACACACTGCTCCACAAACATACGCGTACACTCTAACACTTACAAGTATGTATGAAAGCATATACGTATCAATATATATGAAATTAGCAGTGATCATCATTTTAGCATCCAAGAGTAGTAATAGGCGCTCTAGTCATGAAAGTGTGTCACAATAATTACTGTTGTATACCCTCCGCCCCTAATGCGTGCAATGTGACTTGAAACCTTTATTATAGGAAGATAGTAAACCGTACAAAAAACAACTGATAAGAAGACAATCTAGCTCTCTCAACTATTTTAGCAAGAAAATATCTTCAGTTCTTAGCCTATCTACATCGATGAGTAAGACGATACCATGTAGGATTCTAAAAAAAGAACAGTATTTGAGTTCCTTCTCTCCTTCTTGCCAGAATTGTACCTATACTATTTAAACATCAATCTAGCGTTGACACATCCTGTCGCGTTCACTCGGTCTACGAGCTGCGTTAAGGATACAGGTATCTATGAAATATTCAACTGCTTACATACCATTCATTTGTCTAGATAAGATCAGAATCAATATTTCTATATTTCTACAACGAAGATTTTACCTCTTTTGCCACCACACAGAATGTTATTGTTTTTCACTAGCTGAAGCGAGGACCTGATCCAGCAGAATTATAGTCAAGTCATTTATTCTGTTCTGAAATCATCTTCTTTTAAGCTGTACAGAATCACATTACTTTATTATACATGTCTGCTTCCATTTTTAAATGATAGAGAGTGATTTTATACAAATTTTCTACAAATTAACTGGGAAATGACCTTGGTAAAAACAAACATCTCCTCTAACTCTCTGCCGTTTCATATGAATGAAGCATTCTCCATATGAGCTTTGTCTCATATATGGTTTTTATAATGCCTTTATATATTAAACTTGATATAACTGAACTGATCCTGACAATACTCTTTGATTTTCAAAGATGAAGCAAGAAGAAGGCAAGAAGTGGGCAATCGTCTCCGGACGTAAATGTGAAGGCGTGCAAAATTTTGTCTGTTCTATGATGAAGTAAGATGTAGGGAAAGAGCAAATGAGTCTCTGATCCCGAATGGTTAGAATCGTTGCTATGCCACTATGTGCTCAATCGACAAAGCGATGATTCCAACTTCCTTCTCTCTCTCTCTCTCTCTCTCTCTCTCTCTCTCTCTTTCTCTCTCTAATTCACACAAACATACGCACACTCTCACTCCTTCTCTCATTTTCACTCTCTCTACTACTTCTAGTAGCTCGGTCAACTCTCCCTTTTCCTTTCACATGTTGATTTCTCCAAGGGATTATATTTTATTTTCCTTTTCTCTTGACACCAACCTAATGTTGATTTTATCCTTTATCATCTAGTTTTTTATTCTTTATCATCTCGGTGATTTTGTTCTTTAACACCTAGTCCTTCCTGCAATAACACACACACTTAGAAACTCTCAAGCACACTTCTCTTTCCCTTTCTCTTCCTCTTTTCCCCTTCTTTCTCCCCCACTTCTTCCCCCATCCTCCTCCTTCTCATACTGCTGCTCCTTATACGTAAAGTCTCATATCAATCTGTATAGAAGGGATTTTTCTTGAATGAAGATATTTTTCTATAAAGAGCAGACATATTTGTAATAAGGAAATATATATATATATATATATATATATATATATATATATATATATATATACTTTAAACCAGAATAGTAATAGTATTACAACAGTATTAACTAAAGGAGTTATTGGAAATGAGACTCCATTTCTCACAGGGAAGAATAATTTCTAATTCATATATTGAGTTTTCTCTTTTCTCATTTTTCCGCTTCCTTTTTATTTTTCTCTTATTTTGTGATTTACTTCATTTATATGTTCACATTATCCTATATTATCCTATAAAGCTACGGTGTAAACATTACTTGATAAAGTGCCGTAAATGAATGCTATAAAGTGTCGTGAATGAACGCCATAAAACGGCGTAAAGTGCCATAAAATATAGTGGTAATCAATAATTCATGACAACAGTTCGTAAATTAAGTCAACCATTGCTTATTTAAAGCTGAAATCCCCACTCAACTCTATTTCATTACGGTAAGATTATATTTCAATTCTGTTTCTCGTTTATTTATCATTTGTTTGGATCGTATATGCGTGTTTACTTGTTTCTATAGTTTCCCGATATCCTTTAGTGGCGACTGCCGGAGTATACGTAACAAGCTCCTGATAAACCTAGACTTAGATTCGGGTTCAATTTCCGGTTGTAGTGATTTCGCTTACTTTATCCGGTGTCCTAATTGCATGAGAAAAGACATAAACATGTCATAACCTCCATACTCTGGATGCTTCCATATGTTTTCTCTACTGGTTACTAATCTATATTATTTCTCTTTAGTGACCATATGTAAATGGAGTATCGTGTAGCAAAAACAGCATAACAAAAAGTAAACCCTCGACTAAGCTGAGACCATGATTCGGTTTCAATATTGGCCTAAAGTTATTTCAATAATTTTCACAGTAATAATGTCTCTTGAAATAAACATGAATGTCAAAACCTTCCCTTTTTTCTTCAATTTAAACGCAGAATATTTGAGATAGTCAAAAAGGAAAATAACAGGTGTTGAGGTAAAGGACTAAAGCTGTAGGCGATGTGGTTTCAACCCTTAGCCCTAGCGGCTGAAACATTTCCTTTTACATACGCTAGAAAGGGTATTCACGCGACAACATCTCATTTAATTACCTTATCTATTTAAGGTACTTTTATATCTTGACTTTTTAGTGTAATTCATAGAAATGAAATGTTCAACAAGCTTAGGTGTTAGGTACCAGAATGTCTTTGTGCTATGATACTAAACTATGCAATTAACATATTCCATCGTCAGATTCTAATGATTGTATGTGTGTGTGCACGCGCCTGTATGCGTGTGCATGCGTGCCTGTATGTGTGTGCGAGTGTGCGTGTGAGAGAGAGAGAGAGAGAGAGAGAGAGAGAGAAAGAAAGAGAGAGAAAGAAAGAGAGAGAAAGAAAGAGAGAGAAAGAAAGAGAGAGAAAGAAAGAGAGAGAAAGAAAGAGAGAGAAAGAAAGAGAGAGAAAGAAAGAGAGAGAGAGAGAGAGAGAGAGAGAGCGAAATGTATCTGTTTTATAGATTCCTGAAAAATGAGATGATATGAGATGATAAATTAACCAATACGGAATTTGAACATGAAATTTGGAAATTTAAACTAAATAACTATGTGTTACTTTGATACGAAACTTCTTTTCTCGCCATGCTTTGTCTGCTCAGTCATTTCGCTAATATCAACTTCACACCAGTATTGATGTAGATTGAAACTTATCAGAGATGCAACTACTGTATAGTAGTTTTCTATTCCATCTGACATTGTCTGGTTTACTGAAAAATATGTTTTTATAAACTGAAATTTGAACAAAAGAAAAAATTAAAAGCATCATACAGAGTTGTATGATTCTAAAAAATAGTGCCTGAAAGGTAATTTATCACTGCCATGTTGCAGATAATTAACAGAAGAAATGAACAGAGAAATAAGATGAAGACAACAGTTCAAAAGAAGAAGCGATGAACTACGTAAAGTCTAAGTGGTTAGATGTAAAGCTTGTTTACTTCTACCATTTAACCAAAATGTACTTATGCAAACGCAACTATATACACACACACATATATATATATATAAATATATATATATATATATATATATATATATATATATACACATACATACATACATACATACATACATACATACATACATATATATATATTATTATTGTTGTTGTTATATATAGATATGTATGCATATGCGCAAACATGTATGTAATATGTTTGCACGCCTGCTCTCTCCCGCCCTTTCCCCTCTCTCTCTCTCTCTCTATATATATATATATATAGAGAGAGAGAGAGAGAGAGAGAGACAGACAGAGAGAGAGACAGAGAGAGAGACAGAGACAGACAGACAGACAGACAGACAGAGAGTGTGTGTGTGAGAGAGTGTGTGAGTGAGAGAGCGAGAGGAAGGAGAGATAAGATTATATATAGTATTTGAAAACCAATCTACGTTTGACACGTGGCACCCCGGGCTCCTTCTGTGAAGATCACGAAATATAATGAAATAGTAAATGGGTTATATGCATTCAAATTTAACTCCTCCACCTTGTTCCATTGTGCTCTGGTTCGACTATTATATTTTATAATAAATGATGCCGGATTGAAATGTAGTTACACGTCGAGAACATTTTCATTGCAGATTTTTACGCATGGAAGTTTTTTCCAATATTGTATAGTATCGTTCAGTTGTTACTTGTAGTGGTTTCATGTTGCAGTACAAGTAGACTTATAAACTCGAGTTATTCTGCAACCACCGATACACAAGGGGACTTCTGTATGCTTGCTCTACTTGGTAAGAATAGCAACCAAATTTCAATTAGATCACACTTCTACTGCCTTAAAAAGAAAGAACAGGTTCGTTGGATAATGAAGTTCTAATTACGTCAGAAAAAAGGACGAGATACACACGGTTGCAATAGCTTTCATTATAGATCTGATCGATTTGGGTTGATCAGAGACTAAACGATAATAACAACAAGCTAACTGGAGAGCCTATAAGTATTCGCTCGACCTAGAAGGAATAGTACAGAAGTAGCCTTCAAATTACACTCTATCGCCTTAAAAAGGGAAAGATGCAGTAAAGAAAGCTATCCTAGATACACTATACCTAAAATCAATACAGGGTGACTATGACTGGAAAAACTCTGGTTATAAATCTATTCAAGCAGAGCTAAGCCCAACCTAAATAGCATCAACCCAACTGCTTCGAAACAATGGGTTAGTTTCCATGAACTCAACTCAATTTGTCAATGTTTTCTGCATAAGAATCTTTCAGTCTTTAAAACTGGCACCAGCCGAGCCAACGAGAACAATTCTAAATAGCGCCGCATTATGCGCAATATATAAAATGAATTCCTTATAATTTCCTACCTGTTTAAAAAGTTTAACGATTGAGCGAATGACAGAGTTTGAATACAGTCGCTCTTCTTTGAAAGAGAGACGATATGTGTTAAAGTCTTCAAATCAAAAGTCAGTATCTGCCACAATAAATGTGCGTTAGTGCAGATTAGAAATGCTAATCTACTGTTGTGTTAAGCAACTGTCTCTTGTGTCAAAGATATGCTCAATAATAAGAAGCCAGCAGTTGAGAGAAATATAAGTTGTTGCTGTTGTTGTTTTGACGTGTCTATTAAATATTATTTGCAAATCAGATTTGAGCTCACTCTAAGAAAAAAAACTTAGATAAATAAATATATAAATAAACAAACGAATATAAATAAATAAACCGATCGATACGGACGCAATAATCAGGAATTTGTTAAAAGCTTCATAACATGATGAAATGCCAAACAAACAGACAAATACATCTTTTTGTTCATTTGCTGGTATTATTATTTTGTTGTTGTTGTTGGAATTATTTTGTTGCAAATAATAATAATAATAATAATAATAATAATAATAATAATAATAATAATAATAATAATAATACCATCATGGTCTGCTTAACAGACTTCGTAATTTTTCCGCGTTGCAGACAATCTTCATTTCAATTGCAAGAGTTTTTTTTCTTTTTTCTTAAATTTATTAAATAATCAGGTGTTAGTTTATTGTATAAAAGTGAAAGACTAGAAAATTAAGTGTCAATTTTTTTTATCAACAACCTAATCCTATGTAATAATGTTTTATCGACAAAATTGCGACCGACTGATTGTAAATTGTTTAAAAATTTAGAAGACATTCATTGAATGTCTCCTAAATTCTAAACAGTTTAGAGTTTGCTACGGATTTTAAATTGATAAATATTTATCTGCCATCATAACAGACATTTCTTAGTTCGGGTTGTGAAGGAGTTCAATGAATTGTTTATTAGCAGGCTCCAAAAAATAGTAGCCAAATCTTCCTCGTTTCACCTTACCATTTTCAAGCAGAAAGGATGTATCGTATAATGTAGCCACAGATGAACTGTTTATGAAAAAATGACTGAAATGTCATAGCTGGGACGCTTTTGGCCATAAATCTGTTCAATCGCAGCTCAACAACAAGTAAAATTCCTACCAGCGAGAATAACTACTACCAGTAAATATAACAACTACCACTACTGCTACTGCTGCTACTACTCCTGCTGCTGTTGTCACAACTGTTTTTACTACTTTGGTTTGTGCTCAACTGGGAACTGAAATCTAAACCCATTGCCCACAATCCCCAATCATTAAAAAAAAAAGAGAGAACTGAAAGTTTAAAACAGTAATTAAGAAATCAGTAGACATGAGTTTAGAAAAGGGGAGGTGTACTGAATGACACAGGCAAAACATTCTTTATTCAGAGAAATCTGCGCTTGAGGAAGAAAAGGAAAACCTAGCAGTAATTGTTAGGCACCTCCAAATTAAGAGGGAGATAATTTGAAGAAATTAATTCTTATAAATTATAATATTCATATTTAGGTGAAAATCCGAGATAATTGGGAACTTCATTATACATGTTAATTTATATTGTTTGGAAGAAATTTATTTTGCTGGTAAGTAAAGTGACAGCTCGGATATTTCAGTCTTATCGAATTTTGACAGCGAAGCATAGCCAATCGCGAACCTGTTTGATCAGCCAAGGAAAATACTTGTATTCAGAAAAGTGAAAAACCAACAAAAAATTGGCATTGTTAGAACTGTATAATGAGCTAAGGAAAATAATTTAAGCGAACTAACGCCATGAATTTAGATAAGTAAGGTAAAAATGGTGATGTACTAAATCCCAACCCCAAAAGTCTCATTCCTGACGGTAAACCCCAGTCATGCTTTCTCTACTATTTCTATAAACTGACGGACGTTCTATGCATGTTGTGAATAACTTGGGATATAAGATGAATTACTGTGTGCAAAGGCTGGTACTCCTAGCATTTACTCTCATAACCCACGTTCACTAGACGCTTGCTCTGTCGGCCTACAATAATAGGGTGTATCAATCAGTCGGTCACTTGTAAGAACATCGGTGATAATAGACATCCTTGCTTCGCACCACAGCTTTCCTTTCATTTATAAACAGACTTTCTTTTCCTGAATAATACATCAATTTTGGTGACATCTTAGTTCTTGAGATTGTCTCCCCTTCTCATTTAAAGGTGTGTCCAATTGCCACCAAAAGACTGTTCAATCTTCTCTTGAAGCGAAGATGATTTCAATATATCAAGAATTTGCCTTGTATAGTAGTTAATATACCCGCTTGTTTGTTGTTTTGATAGTCAGCTATATATATATATATATATATATATATATATATGTATGTATGTATGTATGTATATATATATATATATATATATATATATATATATATATATATATATATATATATATATATATATATATATATATATGCATGTATGTATGTATGAATAATATATGGAAGATAAGTATGCATATGCGCACGCGCAAGGGACACATGAGGTTGGGAAGCAAGCTCCTTACCACATACCCACTCCTACGCCTCTACAGAGTATATATATATATATATATATATATATATATATATATATATATATATATATAAGGCGCAGGAGTGGCTGTGTGGTAAGTAGCTTGCTTGCCAACCATGTGGTTCCGGGTTCAGTCTCACTGCGTGGCACCTTGGGTACAGGACGTCACCAACTGTGTAAGCATGAAGTATGAAAACAAACTAGTTAAATACGCACACAACGAGAGAAAAATGGAAAACAGGACAAGTAACACAAAGAACGACCCTTCATCAGGTGTCGGCTGTCTATCTACTCCTCATTTCGAGCATTCAACGACAATATGAGTCTTCGAAGACAATTACTCCCATAAATTCTAAAATTTAAAATTTTGGATTTATGGAGGATCAAAGTTGGGAACAAAAACAGGACAGTGGAGACATACAAGAAAACCGAACGGAGAGGAAAATAGTTAACTCTAGAAGAAATATTCTCTTTGAAAAGAGAAAAGAGAGAAGAGAGAGATAGAAGACTCCAGTCCTTAGAACGTCGTGCAGGAAAAGAAAGATGGCTACGTGAGGAAAACAAAGATGGACGATGGTCACGTGTGAGCAACGAGAGAAAGAAAAAGAGAAGAGGGGAGAGAGATAGAAAACGGTGAAGGGGAGGAAAAGGGAATATATATATATATATATATATATATATATATATATATATATATATATATATATATATATATATATATATATATATATATATATATTATAGGCGCAGGAGTGGTTGTGTGGTAAGTAGCTTGCTTACCAACCACATGGTTCTGGATTCAGTCCCACGGCGTGGCACCTTGGCAAGTGTCTTATACTATAGCCTCGGGCTGACCAAAGCCTTGTGAGTGGATTTAGTAGACGGAAACTGAAAGAAGCCTGTCGTATATATATATATATATATATATATATATATATATATATATATATATATATATATATATATACGTATATATTTGTGTGTGTCCGTGTTTGTCCCCGCACCATCGTTTGACAACCGATGTTGGTGTGTTTACATCCCCGTAACTTAGCGGTTCGGCAAAAGCAACCGATTGAATAAATACTAGGCTTACAAAGAAAAAGTCCTGGGACCGATTTTTTCAACTAAAGGTGGTGTTCCAGCATGGCCGCAGTCAAATGACTGAAACAAGTAAAAGAATAAAAGTATATATATATATATACATGTAAGAAGAGTTAAGTCAACGACTTGTTCATGTTTCCAAGAAATACAGAGTGACAGTGCTAGTGCAGCCAATTGCCTTTGATGCACATTTCAGGAGGACAAACAGAAAGACGGAAACTCACTGCTAATTATATCATTATAGTGTAATGTATTTTTTTAAATTAGAACATCGAGACAGTAAGTAGTGTGGTAACGAAGATCTCGTCTCAAAGTTAAGATTAGTGGAAAAAAATTTTTTTTTTAAATTTTAATAAAAACTCTCATGTATTATATTCCCATAATAATTGGATTTTATCGTTTGCAAACGCTGAAAGTTCATTTCAAATGAAGTAAGATACAGCGTTAACATTTCCGACAATGAATATTAATGTAATATTTGAATTATTCAAATTATTATGCATAAACTCTTAGCTCCAGAATGCAAATATCTATTTTAATAATTCAGTAACTATATGTACATAATGAGAAATCAAACTAAGCTACATTTGCAGTGATGAGGAACCATATAACTAGCTTTACAAAATGGAAACAAATACAAGCAGATGGGCTCGTAACTACCTGATTTCAATTACAATCTTAATGGGAAAGTGTCTTGTAGCAGAGCCTCGGACTGACCAAAACCTTGTGAAATTTAGTAGAGTGAAACTATGTGGAAGCCCATAGAGGACACAGTGCCTATTGTGTAGCGGTAAACTGAATCGCACAAAACAATACCACCAACTTCAGCTTGGGTACGTCTACTGAACTGCAATCTTTTTCACATATTCGAACTTGGACTACAGTCTAAAGATAACCTGTTTTCTGTCCCACCAATTTCAGAGGCGCTGAAATCGTTCATGGACAACGGCCAAGCTATAAGAGTTATTTAAAAATAAAAAGAGAAAGGGTAACTCGTGGTGGTATATATGTGATGTGGTGGTTCTAATAATGCGGTATTGATCCTTAAGTTCATATGTTATGTTTAATGGTTAATAGTGAACTTTATTGGTAACAGGATTTGAATAAAAGGAAATACAGGAGAATCAGTAAATTATGATTTATTCACCATATTCCCGTCTCAGATTCATACACTTATTGCAGCGGTTCTTCAGTTTTTCTAAGCCCTGTAAAAGAATTCGGATAGCCTTTCTCGATACCCTTAAAGCCAGGAACTTTTCACCACACCTTCGTAAGTACAAAGAGACGAAGATGGTAGTTACATGCTAGGGACGAAATAGGAGAGGTCTTAAACTTTAATAGTTTTTTTTTTTCCTTTAATATAGGCACAGGGTCACAGAGTTGAGTATGTGTGCTGTTGAGGGAGAATAGTCAATTATATAGAATCAAGCACTTATATATATTTTAACGACTAAGGAAGGAGGAAACAACGACCTCTATGGACTCGGAAATCGTACAGACGGTATTTAATCCAGTTCTTTACTGATCCTGCCTTTAATCACATTGAGAAATGATAATATTGAAATTGTCTGTTTGGAGAAATATATTTATGGCGCAAACAACAGATCACACATACACACGCAAGTGTGTAAATGTGCATATTATGTTTTTGGCATACGTATAATTTGTGCATACATATAATCCATTTCCGTTTTCTCCTCATCTTTCTTTCTCCCTCAATCTCTTTCTCTCTATCTCTCTCTCTCTCTCTCTCTCTATCTCTCTCTCTCTCTCTCTCTCTCTCTCTCTCTCTCTCGATCTCTTCTCGCCATTCCCTCTCTTTCTATGCTCATACATAGATACATGTATAATGATTAATATATAATATAATTTTTCACACATATATAGATATAAGTATATATACATATATGCATCTGTATGCGCGGGTACGTATATGTTTGTATATTGTTCTGGCTGTGTCATCTTTAAATATGTGATTGATATCATGATAAAGAATCTTCTGGCGCTGCAATGTGACGAAGGTCGAAGTTCAGATATAGAAAATTAGATAAATATGAATTTTATTCGTAGCGCCAAATATCTCTATTAATACGAATTAGTTTCTCGAATATGTATAACGAATCTAAAATTAACCAGACAATATACCATATATACATTGTTTTTCTTTTTAAATTGAAGATAATGCTTCATTTTCATTGGAAAATTTATTTTGAACTTTCACATGAAAATCTATCATTTAATTTGCAAATAGCGTGATACATACAGGCGTAAAGATCAATTCTGAATAAAGGAAACCGTTTTGAAAATATGTTACTGTTATACATTATGTTCACTGGTAAAGTGCTGGAGGCGGTACAGGCGAGAGAACAGTGCATTTAAACATTTTACAATATTTATATTCTTCATCTTTTCTCTGGATTCAACAAATACTTCTCCAATGATCAGTTGCTGACCCTTTAAAGAGAGCTGTTACTATTGCTGTTGCTGCACAGATATTTCAAACAGCATCTAAAACAAAACCATCGACTTGATTGATAGGCAAAAACTCACCAACACGCTACATCTAAAGACGTGTTGGTTATGCTCTTTACTACTACTACTACTACTACTACTACTACTACTACTACTACTACTACTACTACCACTACTACTACCACTACTACTACTACTACTACTACACCGCAACTATCACCACAACAACAACAAATAATAATAATAATAATAATAATAATAATAATAATAATAATAATAATAATAATCCTTTCTACTGGATGCACAAGGCCTCAAATTTGGGGGAGGGGACTAGTCGATTACGCAGACCCCAGTGTTTCACTGGTACTTAATTTATCGACTCCGAAAGGATGAAAGGCAACGTCGACCTCGGCGGAATTTGAACTCCGAGCGTAAAGACGGACGAAATGCCGCTAAGCCCGGTATGATAACGGTTCTGCCAGCTTGCCACCTTAATGATAAGAAGAAGAAGAAGAAGAAGAAGAAGAAGAAGAAGAAGAAGAAGAAGAAGAAGAAGAAGAAGAAGAAGAAGAAGAAGAAGAAGAAGAAGAAGAAGAAGAAGAAGAAGAAGAAGAAGAAGAAGAAGAATCTCTGATGCAGTACCAAGCAGTGGCTCCCATGATTCTTGATCTTAACTGATTGGAAATGTTATCATGTACATTGTTTTGTCTTGGTACAAAAGATGGGCTACAGCAAATATTCTGCTTAATACCACAGATTTGCTTGTCACTTGTTTGACCTTAACCAGTTGAGCATGTCCATTAGTGACTGACGATATGTGCATCTCTAATCACGAGCAGAAGTAGTGGGGGAGCATCATCGCCATGTGTTGAGAGGAATTCTTTGGGTTTTGGATAATTCACCTTTGGAAACATGGATGTTTCGTTCAACATCCTTAAACAAACCTTATTCAGTGATCTTTTGAGGTGGATGGGCTACTCAACCTGAAGAAAATTCTAAATGGGCTCCACCTGCAAGATCATGTGCACCATATTGCGCACCTATGATTGTGATGCATGTGCCTGGTGTACCCTTATCAGACGGGTAGTCCTGATGGGTATACTGGGCGTCGTATATTTTACCCAGTGTCATTTTGATGGCATGCACTGCTCTCTCACTCAATAATAATAATAACGGTTTCTAATTTAGGCACAAGGTCAAAAATTTGCAGTTTAGGGGTTACTCCAAATGATCAACCCCACATACACCTGTGTATGTGTGCGCGCGCGTGTACGGATGTATGTACATATATACATATTCATATGTAAACATACACACGCATATATATGTATGTATACACACAGAAACATATGTATGTAACTTTAAGGATGTATGAGTATATGTGTATGCGTTGAGTGTGTGTAAGAGTGAAAGAGAGCAATGAGGAAAGGAAAGAAAGATGTGTTCACATAAATGGGAACCCTATTTCCAATTTTTGATCTCAAATTAATTACATACTCCAAAGTATAAGCTAGTTCTTTTGATTAAATGGATTTTGTAGACCTTGATATTTGACAGTTATTACGAGATGTTAATAGAATTCATGTTATTTTCTTAAGTTTTGCTTTTTGAGAAATTTTCGGTTTTTCTCTTTTCCATTTTGGTTTTTCTCACATAATAATTTTCAACATGTGGCAAAGGAAATTATTCATTTAGTGATATCACGTAAGGTTTGAATATCAGTATTTTCAAGTCAACCTTCATACGAAGATGAAGACGACTGCTAGAGATGATGTAGTTGAAGTGAAATAAGATGCAGCCATGTTGCCCAAATCAGTCAGCCATCGTAGAGCCATTGTAACAATATTACCATAGTAGGTATAATACTTAAAAAGTACAGAGTATATAATGCCTTATCTGTCCCCAAAGCAGCAAGCTTGCTACACGCGTTTCAGTGCAACAGTACCATCACAACATAAGTAGTACGTTGACCTTCTTATAATGCTTGAACCAGTTGTCAAGCATCCTACTTCGATGTCGATGCTAGATGTGTCGAAACAGTTGTAGTGACGAATAAAAATTCTCGTATCGTTCAACTTCCATCTTTCATTTATCATATAGATAGATAGATAGATAGATAGATAGATAGATAGATAGATAGATAGATAGACAGGTAGATAGATAGATAGATAGATAGATAGATAGATAGATAGATAGATAGATAGATAGATAGATAGATACTGTTTTATTCTTTTACTTGTTTCAATCATTTGACTGCTGGCATGCTGGAGCACCCTAGTATTTATTTCATCGATCATTTTTGCCGAACCACTCAATTACGGGGACGTAAACACACCAACATCGGTTGTCAAGCGATGGTGGGGGGACAAACACAGACACACAAACGCATACATAAATGTGTGTGTGTGTGCGTGCGTGCGCGCGCGCGTGTGTGTGTGTGTGTGTGTGTGTGTGTGTGTGTGTGCGTGTGTGTGTGTGTGCATATACAGGGATTGGACTAAATAATTGGAACAGTAGAAATTTAACTCCAATATTTCAATGCGCCATTATATTACGAATATCCATACCAATTTCATTGTAAGTGTTTTTGTTTTGTTTTGTAGATGGTTTTATTTATCTAATTTGCTGATTATTTCTATCTATTTTTCAGATCGTAGTATAAATTAAGCTAAAATGCGAAAAAGGCCAAATTGTTGGAACTCGAATGGCAGGCGCTTCCATCACCAGAACAGCTGAACCATACCAAGGACCATGACTGAATTTGAGAAGCAGGGCAAGACCTCCAACAGGGGGGAGTATGTCCAGCAGGACTTCGAAGCTCACTGAAACAAACCGACGAGTGTTGAATCACATCGTGATGAAAAATCACCGGACAACTGCTCCTAAAGAGACTACAGAGTTGAATCAACATCTGACTAGCCCAGTTTCGACCAAAACTGTTCGCTGTGAGCTCAATAGAGCCGGATGACATGGAAGAGCCGCCATCAGGAAACCTCTGCTTTCTCATCAAAAGATTCAGAAAAGGCTGCATTGGTGTAGAGATCTCATGCGCTGGTCGACAGACAAATGGAAGCAAGTAATATTTTCTGACGAGTCCAGTTTTTCTCTTTTCCTCACTGCCAGGTGAGTTTATGTGTAGAGGCAGCCCGGGGAAGCTTTTAATCCTGACTGCCTTCTGACTCCTTCTGAAGACTGAAGGAGGGTCTGTGATGGTTTGGGCAGCCATTTCTTGGAATTCTCGTAGTCCAGTCGTTGCCCTGCATGGTAGGATCAACAGCAATGATTATCTGAATATTTTGGTAAATCAAGACCTTCACATGGTCCAGTCATTTATTCCTTGATGGTGAGTGCAGCTTCCAAGATGACAATGCTCCAATACACACCTCTCATGTGGTTAAGAATTGACATGAAGAGCATAGTAGTGAGCTACAATACGTGCAGTAGCCCCCTCAATCTCCAGACCTTAATATTATTGAGCATTTGCGGTGCATCTTGGAGTGACAGGTTAGAAGTCCTTACCCTCCACCGTCGTGTCTGCAACTGCTGGAGCAATTTTTGCAGGAAGAATGGCTCAAGATTCCTCTCAATCAAGTCAGGAAGCTGTATGAATCAATTCCTAGATGCATCGAAGCTGTTCAGAAACCTAAAGAAGGGCAAACTCCATATTGAATAAATATTCATTGAATTTAACACGTGTTCCAAATATTTTGTCCAACCCGTGTATATGTTTATGTGTATGTGTTCGTTTATGTGCGCGTGACTCTGTGTGTGTCTGTATGTATGCATGTATAATAAAACTTTTTTTTTTCTTTTTGTGTGTATGAATAAGAGGCAGAAAGAAAGAAGACGTATATGCAGTATTAAATAAATGTGAATTCTCGTTCCGAATTTCTGCGCTAGAATTAATTACAAAGTCTCCAAAGTGTAAGCAAGTCCTTTCGATTAAATGGATTTTATAGCCCTTGGTATTTTGCAGTTATTATGAGATGCTAATAGAATTCATATTTTTCTATTTAGTTTTGCTTTTAGGGAAACTATTTTCTTTTTCCAATTAACTTTTTCTCAGGCTGTAATTTTCTACAGGTTATTCCGGCAGAGGAAATTATTTGGTTGTTGGATCAAGTAAGGTTTGAATATTAGAGAGTAACAATGAGATTTTGGTCATGAATAACACATATGTAAAAGCACCATAAAATAACGACAATATCCCGAGCAGCCCCATTTATTTTCTGGTTTTCAACGAGTGCAGCCACAGTATTTCAGCTCCCGGTGTAGGTGAATCTTTTACTTCAGTTTTCCAAGGACTTTTATAATTAAGATATTTTATGCGCCTAATGTATGTTTACAAAACTTGTGGGCTATTTTTTTTTAATACAAGTTCTGCTGAACATTGTATTTCCTTTTGTTGCTCGATGTTGACACATTATTCAAATGTTTGGATTAATACTTGAGGATGCAGTGGATTAATAGTTTTGCGTACATAGATAATTTGCATAAATTATTAAATTGTTTTTCAAAACGAAACTTTATTTGAACATTTTTTACTTGACCCGTAATGGTGGGTCAGGTAAATTTAAAAGAAAAACGAGCATTTTAATGAACAAATATATACAAACAAATATATACAAACAAGCTTGCTTAGCAGCAAGAGATAGATTTTTCAGACAGGAAAACTTTAAGTCACATAGGGACGACGATGGCGGCAGTGACGCATTCACACCAATTTCACCGAGCGAGAATGCTTCAAACAGAAGTATTTCTACCAATGCTGCCAGTTTTGCTCGAATTATCTCCAAAATTCAGTCCCGGAATATGGGAAAAGAACAGTCCGAAAGGAAATAGTGATAAAGTTAAGTTCATAAAGAACCCATCATTCAGGTTCAAAAATTCATTCGGAGCAGAAGCGAAAACTAATTTATTCTTTTCTCACAGAAGGTAGAAATGCTATTTCTTTATTCTATTTTCATAAGAGTACTTGAAGTCCGCACAAGTATCTTGGCCAGTGTCTTACACACAGAGATGGTCAAAGCTTACGGCATTGTCTACCTAACCATCAGGCCAAGGAAGAGGTATGGAGACGAACAGAGAATATGTGTGACACAGTCGCTAAGCTTGTTCCCCAAGAGAGAGAGGTGGGGGAAGAAAGAGAGATTTCACCTTCCCTTTAAAATGCACATGGTGGAAACCTCGGTGGTTTGTGGATAGAAAGTTAGTTTTTCTGTCAACTGAATCAGGACACAGGCGAGCGCGGGCGAATGTGTGTGTGTGTGTGTGTGTGTGTGTGTGTGTGTGTGTGTGTGTGTGTGTAGTTGTGACCTTCAAGACCGAGAACGAAGCAAAGCGTCAACTTGAGTTCTGACGTCATGTACTCGACCACAAACACGTTCCATAGTGTGTTGATAATGTTCAAAGATCTCTGTCAGGAGAATAACTAGTGACATTAACCCTTGGTTTATCATCTCCTCTGTAACAAAGTATGGGCAAGGGGTGAACACTGAAGTAACTGAAAAGTACATGTGGTCAGGATGCGGTTTGTATGAACCCTGCATATCGTAGTGACGCCCTAAAAACATAAGTCTATTCTGAGCTATGTTCGTCGCGGGTGCAAGAACGAAAGCTATGAGACTCGGAGTAAAATCCATGCCTAACTGCTAAATTAGTGATAATATACAACACCTAAAAGTTTTCGGCCCTGAGGAGTTGGAGAAGCAGAAGAGGAGAGAGCGTAGTGTACAAAAGAAGAGCCAGAAACAACAAAAGCAGGATTCAGAGCCTGCTTTAAACTTTGGAATAGGAAACGTTACACTACATTGTACAACGTCTCTTACTTTTTTTATAAAATTTTTATTCGTTCATCAGCTTTGTTTCCGACTTATTGCAACACTTTTGTGTACATATTATTGTATGTATCAATGAGGCATGGTGGCAATATGAGAAAAAAAAAATTATTCAGTATCATTATTATTGTTGTTGTTGTTGCTATCGTTCACATATGAAAAATTCATACAATAAACTAAGGTTACCATAATGATAATTGTAATATTTTTTTCTAGCATTCAAACATGCATTCTTTGTGTAGTAGTAGTAGTAGTAGTAGTAGTAGTAGTAGTAGTAGTAGTAGTAGTAGTAGTAGTAGTAGTAGTAGTAGTAGTAGTAGTAGTAACAACAACAACGGCATTACAAAAAAGTATCTTTGTCACTATTATTGCTCTATATTTTGAACGTTTGCTCGCCTTGAGAAAAAATATCATTTTTCTCAGTTTTCAAAATAAAATGTCGTTGTTTCTATAATCTGAAGAACAATGTAGCATCATTGTTTAGGATTGTGACAATATCAGATAGAATTGCCCGTTTTGAAAACGAATAATTTATTCCTTTATGCTGCTTGTGTTACTTTCTTTTTTTTGCAGATTGGTTTTATTTTATCTATTTTTTTTTCTTTTGATATTGCTGCTCCTGTTCCAGTTATTCTTGCCATCATTATTCTTTTTAACCTTTTTGTTCAGCAAAATTTCAAATCTGCAGCTGTGTATTCTCATTATACAATTATTACATTTATAGATGAATAACTAAGATAAAGTCTTGGTTTTGTGTTTTGTTGGGCTTTTTGAGGGTCTTTTTAATTGTTTCTTTTTGTTTATTTTCTGTACCGATCAATGCTGTAACTTTTGTTGTTAATGTTAACAACGATAATGATGATAACAATGTTGATAAAGATATTGAAGATGATGAGGATCACTATGGGTGTGACGACAATAATAGATATTGATGGGGGGGGGGGGTTCTGACGACGAAACGAATGAAAACTATCATGATGGTTATGATTATGATGATGACGACTACGCCAGAAACGACGATGATGACGACGGTAACAATGATGACGACGACGATGACACTGATTGATTATAATGTTGATGTGATTCTAGATTTTCATGATGATCTCCATGATTATGAGATTGTTTACATAAGATAGCGCCATCATGTATATTGAAACTCCACTGGAAAAATGCAAGGCTGCAGAAACAGAAGAAGCTCCAAACGTCGAACTAATTTTAGCGTTGAACTATCGTTCAAATGTCGATACGTGTAAGATACCCAAGCGCACGGCTGTGTGTGTGTGCGTGTGTGTGTGTGTGTGTGTGTGTGTGTGTGTGTGTGTGTGTGTGTGTGTGTGTGTGTGTGTGTGTGTGTATGTGTGTACATATACACCATCATGTATATTAAAACTCCACTGCAAAATGCACGTCTGGGAAAAAAGAAAGAGCTCAAAATTTTAAAATTGATTTAGCGTTTAACTATCATACAAATGTCGGTATGTGTAACACACGAATGGCTATATATATATATATATATATATATATATATATATATATATATATATATATATATTATATATATACACAAGCGCATGGCTATATATAGATAGATAGATAGATAGATAGATAGATAGATAGATAGATAGATAGATAGATAGATAGATAGAAACATTTCTTTTATTAGCCACACAGGGCTCAACAAAGATGGGACGAATACAATGTAGAGCTTTTCTTTCTGGGAGGGGGAAGGAAGAAAAAGAAAAAAAAAAGTAGGGGTGGGTGTCGATCAAAAGGGATCGTAGGAAGGAAAAAAAGGGGGGAGTTCGATCAAAAGGGACCGAGAGAGAAAAAAAAAGCGATCAATAGGGATCGTGTATCACAGTAATGTTCTCGTGTAAAAAGAGGGGAGGACAGTTTAGGTTTAGCCGTGGAAAGAAAAGCCTACGGAAAAGACCACGGTAAGCTTGGTCAATATTGTCATTATAGATAGATATAAAGAAAGAGAGAAAAAGAGAGAGAGAAACAGACAGACAGAAAGATAGCGAGCGAGATAGCAACAACTACAACAAGCGACGACATCTTGATCTTTCAAGATACAATGCGTAATTCCATCTTTTAACTTTGAGGCCGTACCAGCAGCTGAAAGCTGATCAAGGCAGAAGATAAAAATGGCTGAGAGCTAATGGGAAGATAGCCAACGCTAAAACATTCACACTAAATTGAAAAGTTAAAGGTTCAAACATAGCCACCCCGACCTGTACACATCACATACAACCTCGCATACACCCTCACACACATGTATACAAACTCATACACTCACACATATATATAGTCTTTTGTAACTTGTGTTCTCATATATATATATATATATATATATATATATATATATATATATATATATATATATATGTTAGGAAGACAGAATAAAACATAGAGATTTTATACATCTTCAATTGAAATTGTCCAGCAGATGTTTCTGCTGTATAAATGACTTCGTGTTGGAATATTACAAGCTGGGAAATTTGAATTGAAGATGAATAATTCTCCATTCATTATTATATGTTTTTAATATGCTCTGTAATAACTTTGCACGAAATCCTTGGGAGCGAACTCAGGATTTACCAGTCGAAAGAAGTACAACTGTAATTGTTTATTCTACACGATTCTTTACGTTTCCTATTGTTCGATATCGTAAGCCAAGTTCGGATTTCATTTCATCAGAGTGCTCGTAAGATATCAACCTGGATTTTAAAGTTCTCATTCCGTTGTGGTATATATATATATATATATATATATATATATATATATATATATATATATATATATATATATATATATATATATATATATGTATGTATGTATGTATGTATGTATGTATGTATGTATGTATGTATGTATGTATGTATCATGCGTAGTCCCACTGCGTGGCACCTTGGGTGTCTTCTTTTATAGCCTCGTGTCTTCTTATATATATATATATATATATATATATATATATATATATATATAAGGAGCAAAAATACTGGAGATTCAATATTTATATATACGTGTGTTTGTCTTTGAGTCTGTGTTTGTCCCCCACCTCCGCTTGACAACTCGTGCAGGTGTGAATACGCCTCCGTAGTCTAGCGGTTTGGCAAAAAGAGAATGATAGAATAAGTACCAGGCTTTTTTTTAAATAAGTACTGGGATCGATACATTCGACTAAAGATTCTTGAAGGCGGTGTGTCCCAGCATGGCTGCAGTCTAATGACTAAGACAAAATATAGAACATAAAAGATATAACGATAAGCATTTGTCCGAAGATGATGCTTCATTCCGTCGTTACTCAAAGATTCTCGATGTGTGTTTTCGTACTTGTATTGACTGAACCATCAGATTCATTGAATGAAGAAAATGCTCTACAACATGTATTGAGTACTTTTCCCTGTTTTACACAGACACACACACACACACACACACACACACACACACACATGCGTGTGTGTTTCTATCTCATATAAAAATATTAACTTCTGTTATTTTTCTGCTACTGCTGTTGCTGTCACTAGTACTACATCATTAGCATTCACACATGCCCAGACATCCGGCATTTATATAAATTCAGTAAGTAAACAGGCAGTCAGCTTGACCAAAAGCAAAAAATTCTGTGTATGCGTGCGTATGTAAGCGTGTGTGTGTTTTAGAGTCAGGAAAATGGAAGGGTACACAAAAAAAAAGGAAACAAAACATATCACAACTAAACCAGAGACGCAATGAGGACACAAAAACAAAGAAAATCAGTAAAAAGCAAGCTGTGTTTTCTGTAACTTTTAAACACAGTTAAGATATGGGAAGTTTGAAAGACACATGCTGTGAGATATCGGATTGGTGAGAATGTTGTTATCTATGGAGAAATGAAATTTATATACACACCTTCAATACGGATGTGAATGAGAGTATGTGTATCTGTTCAAGTGTGTATGTATATGTGTGTGTTTGTGTGAATGAGAATAAGTGTATGTTTATGTCATATAATCTGTGAGAGTAATATGCGTTTGCATGATTTGAGATATATGTGAATGTGCTTGGGTGAGAGTGTGGGATATATGTAAGTCGACCTCATGTTAATCGCTACTAAGTAAAGGATTTCATTTTTTTCATTAAATTTGTGTACAAATTATACAATCCAAATAAAAATCGTAATATGTATCGACATGACATTTAGTAGATGAACAATTTAAATAGCGAATTTGGAGGTTCACTCGTAAATAAAATTTGTACTTATTTAACATGTACTGAGTTCTCACTTTCTGTCTTCTATATCACTAACAAGTGTATGTGTAATACGTAAGATACATAATAAACCTTCTTTATACGCGCGCGCGCATATATGTGGTAGGAGTACGTATAAAGGCGTAAAGATGAATGTGAGTGCGAGTACCTTATGTATGTGAGAGTATATGTGAATGTATATATGTGTGTGTGTGTGTGTGTGTGTGTGTGTTTGAGAGAGAGACAGAATGGAATTCACGGGACTCTTTAGAATCACTACGATCGTTTCGAACCCTCATACACCTTGCCGGTGAGATGTACAGACAGTTGTGATGCATCGTAGGTATACCCAAAAATAAAATTATTACTTTTGCGTGTGTGTGTGTGTGTGCGCGCGCGCGCATACATACATATACAATAGAAAACGCTCTTTATAATCAGGATAATGTTAACAAACGGTTAGTATGTATACTCTGTCACCTGGAGTGTATATGTTATGGAATTATTTATTTATATCATATTTACACGTGTTTCAGTAACCATCACAAGACAGACTGCGTAAGAACAGAAGTTGCTATTCGAATTTCATTGCGTGTAATAACAAGTAATATATTCCGTATAACTTGTGTTGTGATTATCAAGCAATGTATAAGAAAATCCTTATATAATCTGTTTTATGATGGACACTAAGGCAAGAATAAAGATGCTTCAAACATATAATTGCATAATATATACTCTCTCAAGTGTGACCATAATGGGGTAACCACCTGACATGATTATGATCCCTTATATAGGTTCCAATATTTATTTCTATTTTGTATTGATTGCATCAAAACATCTTTTACGAATTCGTAAATTACCTTTTTAATGCACTACAGACTTTCGCACTGATAAGCATATGAACAAGCACACAAACAACGCAAACGCACAGGCATAAATTGTGTATGCACACGCAAACACATACTCACCAAACACACGCACGCACACACACACATACATATACATGCCTATATATTTACATACACCCACACACAACACACACGTTTGTCTGTCTCTATATATATTCATATATATACATATGAGGAGGTGTTGAAAAGTTCCTGGCTTTGGGTTAAAGAAAATACAGGAGAACCAGTTAATTACGATTTTATCCAACATATTCCCCCTCTCAGATTCACACACTTATTGCAGCGATCTTTCGCTTTTTCTAAGCCCTGTAAATGAACTCGGAAGGTTGTGCCTCCAACCAGGCATTTCTCGAGACCCTTAAAACCAGGAACTTTTCAGCGCCCCCTCGTATATATATATATATATATATATATATATATATATATATACAGAGAGAGAGAGAGAGAGCAATAATAAATCTCTGAGTGAGGTTGGAGATGGGAAGGATGACTTCCCTTTGCAAATACTGATAGTGCACAGAAAGTGTGTCAATAGCCAGCTGGAGGCGATGTTATTAATATTAATATTCCTTAGTTATTAATATTTAAAAAACAAAATAACTGACTTTTGTATAAACATCGTAACTACTAGCAATAAAAAGAATAATTCCATTTTAGAAAATTTCATTATATATATAACTAATAGAGGTTAGCAAAGTTCACCTTCATATGTTACGATGAAATATTCGTTGAAGGAAATTAAAACAAACTAGAAAAATTTTTAATTAACCTCGAAATAGTCTTGGACCAAATTGAAAAAGTGTAGATATCTATGATTTGCATTGTTTGAACCAGAGCAAAAATCTAAATTCATGTTATCTTTTGACAACCCTCTAAAGTTGAATTTTTTCATGGATGACATAAGTCAGCCTCAAAACAATGAGAGCTGGTCTCATGTTTTAAGTATTTGTATCCAAAGTTGTTGAACGGTGAAGGAGCAAAGGACATACATGCTATCTACTCTAGAAACTTATATACGTGTACCGTCAGCCGCAAAACGAACAAAGGGATTCCATTGCTGATGCACGAGGTATAAAGAATATAATAGCATATCATATAGTACATCACTAACGACACAGAGATCGTGCATTACATCTGTATTCTGGGGCGAGGTCAAATGACATATTATATATCATAGAGTTTTTAACATATGTCCAAAATTAATACTGAAGAATCTTCAAGAATGCTTTACCAAACACGTAGATTCAATACATCTCTACAAACTATAGCAAGCCATCTTAATGGAAGAGTGTTTTCTTTGAAGATAGAGCATTTACAGCCAAAGTAAATGCGTATTTATTTCCAAAATAGATGATTCCCATAAACTGGTGAAAGGTGTATTGATATCTGTTCAAGAATTTTTACAACCACAAATTAAACTGTAATTCATTAGATAAAGACATCGTAATGTATTTCGATGACATAATTTAATTTGCTTCGAAAATATTCTAATTTGTTTTAATTTGCATCAAGTTTATTTTAATTCGCTCTGCGATTATTTGAATAATGCTTCCATCAAGATAATATTATATATGTATGAGTGCTTGTGTGTTTAAAGTTATTGATGAGAATATCAGCAAAGAACAAGGTCTAAATTGTAAGTCTGATGCACATTTAAGAAAAGGGAAGTGCCTCCGATGTTTCGAGCTAAAGCTTTTCATCAAAAAGTTATAAAGTAAGAAGACAGAAAAGTAGAGAAGAAAGAAAACTGGGTAGCAGAGAAATTTATAACGCAGACGCATTCACTGACATGCATACATGCATATATGTATGTATATATATGAGAGCGGGAGGCGTATGCTCGGGCGAGAGTGTGCCAATGTACATAGGCGTTAAGATTTATAATCGAGAAAAAAAATACTCAAAACAGTAAAATTTATTCAATTACTGGAAACACCGGCCTCCCTTGTGGGTAGTCTCAGCAATAAGTTTATATAATACGTCGGCACTATATAATCATCATATAACTGGAATATACAGGGAATATGTTTTTGTAAATATGTAGTAAGTATATAATGTGTTTAATATATTCTGATGTAATTCAATGTAAGGAATTACGAATAAGAAGTTCAAATTCGACAGAAACATTCACATACATAATACATACATAGACGTGTGTGTATGTGTGCGTGTGTGCGTGTTTGTCCGTGCGCGTATGTATGTATGTATGTGTATGTATATACGTATGTGTGTATGTATGTATACACGTTTGTTTGTATGTATAATGTGCACTTATGTATTTGTGTTTTATACTTTTTAGGTTTTTTTCCCTTACTTTTTGGTCTCCCAGCAGTAAATGTAGATTAAAACGGGTGCACGAGGAGGTAGCGTGAACTTTCATTAACTGAACTACACTTCGGAAACTACTAAATAAATAAGATAATAATAATGATGATGATGATGATGATGACGACGACAAGGATAACGATGGTGGTGGAAGTGGTGGTGGTGGTGATGATATAAAACAAATTATTATATATGATGAAATAAGAACAGAAATTTCACCGGAAGTTGGTGAAGGAAAAATTGCATGAATGGCTGGTTGTTGATATGACAGGAAACAGGCCGAATGGGAACGTAAAAGAATATATAAAGATGAAATGATGAAAAAAATATAAAACTGAAGGAAGAGACAAACATATATAGGAAAAAAAGAGAGAGAGAAAGTATGTGAGAACGAAAGAGGAGAAAAATGGGGTGAGTTTGTGAGTCTGAGATAGTGAGATATACTACAGAGATGGTTCAGTACAGAAACTAAGATGTCTGACATGGACACAGAAAACATTATATTCACTTGCAGGATGTATAAAGTATATTTGATAAATAGAAGGACAAATATGCCAGTGCAACATTAGATAGATTGATAGACAGACAGACAGACAGACAGACAGACAGACAAATAGATAGATAGATAGATAGATAGATAGATAGATAGATAGATAGATAGTTTTGCATGTATGTGTATACATACTACTCGTACATTATGGATGTAATGTATTTTATTTATATACACTGTATATTTATATATATATATATATATATATATATATATATATATATATGAGAGAAAGAGAGAGAGAGAGAGAGAGAGAGAGAGAGAGAGAGAGAGAGAGTAATTTGCACATAAAGACACAGATTTTGCCGGAGGAAAACATCACATTTGGTTATTTCTGCTAGATCCTGGGAAAGAAACGAATTACTGTAAAACAGACACTTTTCTGCAAATAGTTCAAGTACGATTGCTTTTGAAAAGAGGTTATTGTGTGAATGAGTATCTGTTTGCCTCCGTGTGTTGGTCAGGTGATAGAGAGACAGAGAGATAGAGTGGGATTTGTGTAGTAACGCAGCGTACCTTATAGCTGGAGCGAGATATGACAGAAATATAACTCCCCCTGCAGAGAGAAGATTGAGACGTTAAGGAGGGTTTATGTAAGTACGTGTATATGTG
>NC_142930.1:19550299-19630299 GCF_046866305.1 Octopus bimaculoides | reverse complement strand
AAGGCATGTGTACTAAAATGTTTAGTGAGAAATAGTTCTGCTTCAGTCATGAACGAGATATGTGACGAACTAACAAGTTTCTTTCGATCTTGAGGATGACCAGACTTCAGCGGACTTCCCCTCCACACATACATACAACTCGAGAGGGTTAAGCCGCGCAGTGGTTGTTTGAGGTTAATCAACAACAATAACAACATTATTATCATCTCTAACATAAGCATCACAGAACGGAATGGCGAAATGGCTAATTCTAAAAAGTATAGGAAAATCACTTCTAATTTCACCAGTACATATCAGCTACTTTTGTGTGGTTCTTTCTTACTACCTCATATTCTACGTACATCAATCCATCATTAATACTTAACATATTTCTAAGAATGCTATCTCCCATATGGAACAGGAAATTTATGAACACCAATATACTGGGGGTCATTGAAATGATAACCATTTTTTTAATAGTTTCAAAACTTCTTTTTGTCTCCTACTCTTTCTTCAAATTCATTTGTAACCAAATATCACACTTGCCTATCTATATTCGATGGGTATTTTGACATGCCAGTTATATTACCGGTATCATTTCTCCATCTGAGTTTAAATTTTCTAGAGTTATTTATCATAATGCTTGCATATAAAGGAAATCAAACATTTTAGGATAAATAATATTTCGGTTTTTAATTCAATTGAGAGTAAATTCGCTTACAAAAGTGTTTACAATCCGTTAATTGAAAATCAGTTTGAGCATCGTAGCTCCATGTAACAAGAGAAGATATTCATAGGCCATTTCTGGATTTTGACTATTTTAACTTATAAATGCCAGCATTCTACTTAAGCCAGTACACTGTTTTCTTAACGTGTAGAGGTCATCTATTATCAGTAGTTCGCTTATTTATTGAGTATAATCAGCAATACTTTTTCTGACATATTTTCAGAGTGTTTAAATGGGAATCTTTTTTAAATATACGCTATTTCTTTCTCATGTGCAATACTGATGTATGTGAAGTGACTTAAAAGAAGAATGCAATCTGCATCACAATCGCGTACTCAAATCACTAAATAGCTTTGAGCCTACTTCGTCCATTTTTCCATTATTCGATGTTGTCACATCGCTGTGCAAATGTTGGTTATTTTTTAATAAGCACACAGATCTGTTACTCTATGAGACAAGGGTGAAATGGAGTATTAAGATTTTTACGCCATCCTGAGTGCTTTCACAGAGTCGATGAAATGCACTTGCATTAATCGGGAATCCAAACTATATTTTGGACTCTTCTGGTCAGACGATTATCTTTTGTTCTACAACGATCATAATATCTTGAGTCAAACTATTAATGCAATATATTTGACATAGGGTGACGTTTCGTTCACTAGCTATTTATAAAAACAGCAGGCCACTTGGTTAATATGCACGGAATGGGAGAACATACGAACAGATATGGATAAATCGCAATGAACTTATGTATATGTGTGTATATGCTTTTGCATAAGTATATTATGATATATCACATACATAGACATAATCGCATACATATGCATAAATGCGCAACATCATTTATCCATCTAGCAATCTATATTGATTTATCTGTTCGTATAGCTCAATATCTACCTAGTCCATAGAGCCAAAACAACCTGCTGATTACTGGCTATTAATGTCGTATAATCAAACGATATCTATTTTTAATATTTCCCTTAACAAAGTTAAACTTATAATATTACAAACCCGCGTTTCCATAGGAACTCCTCGCGATTTCCATATATCATTGCTACATCTGATTTTTAGTCATATTAATACATAAAAAAACTTCTTGTTCCACATCATAAACTAGCAACGCAAGCTAAAGTAAATCTGATTCTCTCTCTCTCTCTCTCTCTCTTTCTCCTTCCCTCTTTCAAGTGGGAATCAAGTGCATACATCATTTTCTAAGGCCAAGTGAAGTTTCTTTCGTCAAGCAAGGTAGTAGTCGATACATCGACTACAGTATTTCCTACTATATCTCTCTACAGTGTCTTCTTTTCTCTTTCATTTAAACGAGTAGGTATCAAATAAAGAGGTCTAAACTACGTACATTACCAGTTTTGAGTTTACCGAACCTGAAAGAATGAATAATATAGCCAGCATCTGAGAGGGTTTGAACCTCAACAGGTAAAGAACTAAAACAAAGTACAGCAGGGCATTTTACTCCGGTGTTCTACTATTTATGAAGACACAATAACTTATAATGCTGAATATTAATAAACCGACGGTGGTCTTCAATATGAATTATTACATATTAGAAATAACAGCGAAATATCCCACAAACCACACCCTACTGGTTTTAAAACGGACACATTGGCCAATGTACTCGTCCTTCTAGGCATACAAAAAGACAGGGTGGTCACGTTTAGAGCACCTTTCATTAGTGGTGTACTCGATCAGTGCTTTACTAGGACTAAATAACAACTGAATGATTTTACTAAGCACAAAGACAATTGTCGCAGTAGAAGTATATACTTGATACAACTGACTATACATCATTATTTTTATCGACTTCGAAACTTTTTATCAAATCAAAAGAAATGATTTGCACTTGGCTCAGGCGTACCTGTGTGGTTAGAAGTTTGCTTCCCAACCACATGTTCGGTGTTCAGTCCTACTGCGTGGCACCTTGGGCAAATACCTTCTACTAAAGCCTCTGGCCGACCAAAGCCTTGAGAGTGGATTTGATAAACGGAATCTGAAAGAAGCCCATCGTGTGTGTGTGTGTGTGTGTGTGTGTGTGTGTGTGTGTGTGTGTGTGTGTGTGAGTGTGAGAGAGACCATCACCGCTTGACAACCGGTGCTGGTGTGTTTACGACCTCGTAACTTATCGATTCGCCCAAAAAAAACACCAAAAGAATAAGTACCAGACTTTAAAAATAAGTCTTGGGGTCGATTTGTTCGACTAAAAATTCTTCAAGGCGGTGCCCCAGCATGACCACAGTCTAATGACTGAAACAAGTAAAATAAAAACAAAAAAAAAGAGAGATAGTCCCCCATCAGTATTTGAGATTGGTATTCGACAGTCGAAACTAAATTCTGTAAGGCACGTCAGTTCAGTGTTCTGCTATTTCTACGACTCATTACTTTCTAAACCGTCATACTGGAAAGCATTTTAAAGAAAAATAATAAGAGTTAAAATATCTAGAGAGAAAGAATAAAAGAAGCTCAAAGCAGGTGAGAGAAATAGTTGGAATGTCATGATAGATATAAGAGTTTGTGACATATAGATTTGATAAGAGATAAGATTGACAACAGATATCAGTTTACCATGTCAAGCCGTGGTTTTTGTAACAGCTGATAATCTATCGCATAACACAATAAACATAGAAAGTTGATGAGTCATATTGTACAACTGACTGAGATAATAAACATAAAGTTTATGAGACTTTCTTCGACTTAATAATTAATGCAAATATTCAGTCATATTCTTCAGCTTACAATATGAATTTAAATTGATCATTAGCAAAAATATGACGTAAAAATAAAAACTCTATTTCCATAAATGACCTTCCATTTTTGGTTGCTTTTGTTATAGATTTAGGTGGGGAGAAAATCATTAAAAGAATTTACGAGATACGCTCCTGTTACTCAGGCAGGCTTTCTAAAAAGGAAAAAAAATACTGTGAACAGTGATGTTGATTTATTAAGTACATTTGCAAATGACGGGTGTTTCAAATTAGATTCTTTGGATTCAATTTCTATTTTGCATTCCTGAGATAAATTGTCCTTAAAGTTATAAAATTTCGAAATTTCACAGATTTTCTTTTAGTTCTTTAGAAATGTTTTATCTGTGTTTTCTTCTCTAGAATGTTGTGAGGCGGGTGGGAATTTAGAGGGTAGAAATCGACTGCAATAATTCCTTTATTTATTTGTATTGTATTGTTTAGTTTATTTATTTTTAGACTTGTTTAAAAGAATTAGGCCCTTTTATGACTATAACATCGCACTTCCTTGCATCGGAATTTTTGCATGCGTACAACGTACGTCGAAATTGTGCAACATTTAGGGTTTCGTTTTCCTAAGGAGGAGACCTAAGGACGAAGTTGTGCTCTTAGATATACACCAGTCTCACTCAACGAGATATTTCCAGGGGTGAAAAAAAGGAGTACAAGAAGGATATTTCTGAGCAACCTTACCAAAAGTATGTTGACTTTTTGTGACGCTGGTATAGAATTCAGAGAACAGCTTCGTCTTTAGGTACATTTAAAGAATTTGGACCAGATCCTGGATATGAGATAAACACTTCCATTTCTCTCATCGGTCAAGGAGAGCCTAAAAGGGTCATGGGCGTTGCCCTTCTTCTCTTAATTATGCATTTAAGAAACAAATTTCTGAGTAGGAAGACTGCGGAAAACTATTCTCCATAGACGCTTCAAAGCTCATTGAAAGGGATACGTTTGTATAGCAGATGAATAGAGATAATTATTTAGTTCTTTTTGACAAGGCATGTTTTTTTAGGAATATTGTGCATAGTCGACTAAACTAAGCCCAGTAATTTTATTTTATGAAATCTGGAAAATATGAGGGCGTTGATAAAATATCAAACATCCATTATTTATATAAATGCGTATGCGTGAGCATGTGTGCATGAAAATGCATCCGTGTGTGCTTAGATGTATAAATGAGAAAGTACTCAAAACATGTAATAAAATATATTCATATATTCAAGCTGAGTTTACATTCAGTCGCAACTCTGAGTTGCCTATTCCTCTCCTGCCTCTCTCTCTCTCTCTCTCTCTCTCTCTCTCTTCTCACGCGCGTTACTTTTAGTTGCTTATTTCTATAGTATGCACATACTTACGCTCACACGTGAATGCGTGTTTCGTGTGTGTGAGTGTGTGTGAGTGTGTGTGAGTGTGTGAGAGAGAGAGAGAGAGAGAGGGAGAGAGAAAGAGGAAGAGAGGATCTGTGTGTTGAAACTGCAACAAGCGTTAGAAAAATCAGGATTTATTTATAAATGAGACTTTATCGATTACTCTTTCTCTCTCTCTCCCTCTCCCTCTCTCTCTCTCTCTCTCTCTCTCTCTCTCTCTCTCGTTCAACCTCTGTCTCCCACTGTTGCAGACGTAGCATCATTTCCTTTCCAATGTAATCTCTGCCCCAGTACTAAATCGCAGCTTTACTTGTCATAAGGTGTCATTACGATTTAAGTAACAACCATACGAGTTGCCATTTAACTTTTAATTTAATTTTTTAGTTTTTCGTTGCATTTCCACTTTTACTTTATTAAATATTTATTGTTGTTATTGTTTAATATATTTTTTTCTTTTCTTCTTTCTTTTTGTTTCAGGCCACCTTCTTACTTACCTACCGTCGATTATCGATTCATAATATTCTCGATAGGATATCACATTTGGATTTGTAGTCTATTGATTCCTTATACGACTGCTACTTCTCCACACGCTTTGCTGAGCAAATGTCGAGGTAACAGGAAAGTTTATTGCTTCGTTTTAACATAATTACTTGGAAGGATTTTGTTTTCTTCCTTAAATATCTTCCTACATTTTCGCTTCTTAATTTGTTGTTGTTGCTTAGGTGTATTAAATAAAATAATGAGGAAGAAGAAGTATAGAAAGGGAGAGGGGGAGAAAGAGATAGGAAAGAGGAAAAGTGGGACAGGGGGAAAGAATTAGAAAATGAGATAACGAGAAGGAAGGAATGAGAATATGAAAAAAGGAAAGAATATCATTAGGGAAGAATTAAAGACAAAATTAAAAAATCACCAGTAGAAGGAAAGAAAGAAACAAACAAGCAAAGATATGAGAGAAAGAAATTGAATCGTCGTGCTGGAATCGTTTCTAGAATACGCAAATCCACAAATTTAGAGGAGGGAGCTAGTCTATGAAATCGCCCCTAGTTTTTGACTCTCTATTTTATCAACTCCGAAGGATGAAGATTATATTTGATATTGGCGAGATTTGAGCTGAGAATGTAAAGAGCCGCAATAAATATGGCAAGACGTTTGAGGTAAACCCTCTAATGATTCGGTCAAATCTGCACCGAAATAAAGAAGTATGAAAGTTAGTTGTAGCTTTGTAAATAGGGATCAGAATGTGAAGAAAAGAAAAAGTAGCACCAAAAAAGATGGGAACAAGAGAAAGAAAATAACGTAAAAGGTGAGGAAAAGGGAAACGATAAGAATGAAAAATTCAGTGAAAGAATAAGTGGAGAAAGAGAAAAGAAAAATGGAAGACAACGGATGGCAAAGCAGGTGTGTAGAAAGGAGCAGGTGTGTAGAAAGAAATTAAGAGAAAAAAGGAAGAGAATGTGAAAATAGAGGGAAAGGAGAAAGAAAAATAGAAAACGAAAGGAAAATAGAAGACTATGCAGTGTTGTGGTTGGCAGGGGTAGTAGAGCGCTGGACAAAGGGATTTGAAGTGTTTACTTAAGCTTTGTTTTTATGCCCTGAGTTGAAATGATGCCGAAGTTGATTGCCTTTCATTTTTCTGGGGTCGATAAATAAACTAACATGATGTGAGTAGAGAGACATACAAAATGTGTGTGTGTGTGAGAGAGAAAGAAAGAAACAAACAAACAAAGTAAAGACATGGAAAGACAGAGAAGGAGAAACCGAAATACAACAGCTACATCGATAAACCTGACGAGTCCATTGGAGGTGACACTATACAGTTATATTTTCGGCAAAAATTAACCATATTTACCTCAAATCACACCTACAGGGAAGAACACTTTAAAGGTATTCAAAATATTCGCAATGATTTGAAAAAAAGGTGATAGATAATCATTGCTGGAATACCACTACTCTCTTCGATCAGGAATAACACGGAAAGATGTGAACAAGAAAATGATCCAAGAGGGAAGCCTCTTCCTTATCAATCGACCTTACTTAAAATTCATACGTTACTGTCCTAACAATAAAAAGATACTAGAAACGGGATAATGTAATCCAAGATACACACTGTCTGTAAAAGCCTAACGGCAGAATTACTTCATTGGAGCTGACCTGGCACCAAACGAGGAATAACAACGACGATATTGAGAAAATTTCTGTGTCTTGCATATTCAGATCTTAAACATACTGTTAGCATACTAATTGAAAAGAAATGACGAGGTAGTCGTGGCTGAAACGCTGAACCATAGTTCTTCAAGATCAAGACTTAGCTGAGTTATAAAGAACTACGATGATAGTCGAGATTAGATTCCGAAATAAAAACAGTCAATCATTTTTTTCTTTTTTTTTTTCCTATTAAATACCTGTCTAAGTGATAATGACAGTGGCGAGCAGAGAAATGAAAAATTAAATTTTTGTTAAATGCTCCGTGGGATCTCGAAGCTATTCTCTTCCTGCAAGAACTATCGCATCCAACCGCACCACTCACACCACTTCAACCACATTCTATCATTTCATGACCACAGCAATAAATTTGATGAACCCAGAAATAAAATGAAATTAAATTAAAGCAGAGGATAGTTCTTTTATTGTTGTTGTTGTTGTTGCTTTTGCTTTTTTTTTTCTTAGTGTCTCGTACTAGGCAATAGGAAATTAGTAAATACAAATAGAAATTTATTTCAAAATAAAACAAATACAAAAATATACAAATAAAAGATTTTAACTAAGAAAATAAAGTGAAAGAAAAGTCAATCTAAATTCATTGCTGGAGATGAGGGAGAAGGTGGGTGGTTGTCGGGCTGAAAAGTTTGGTGTCAATTGAACCAGTGGTATCAACTTGTCAACGAATAAAATGGTTATTGTGTAATATAGCTTTCAGAGATCTCTGAGAAAGAGACAGGCAGAAAAACTACAAGTGTGAAAGAGAAAAAGAGAGAGTGAAAAATGACAGAGAGAGAGAAAGGCGTTTGGTGAATTTTCGCGTTCATCTGACGTAATTCTTCTTCTGCACCATCATCATCACTTTTATCATCATCATGAAACGTTAATCATAATTTATTGCTGTTAAAAGGCTGTGTATGGGTATGTGTATTTGGATGTATGGTGTAAATGTGTGTATGTGCGTATGAGAAAGAGTTGGGGAGAAAACCAAATGGATTGCTCTGGAAGAAAACAGTTTGTATTGCTTTGTCTCAGATCTGACGTGAAATTTATTCTTTCAAACTTTCACACACACTTTCTCTTTCTCTCTCTCTCCCTCTCTCCCTCTATCTCTCTCTATCTATCTATATATCTCTCTATCTCTCTTTCTCTCTATCTCTCTCTCTCTCTATCTCTCTCTCTCTCTCTCTCTCTCTCTCTCTCTCTCTCTCTCTCTCTCTCTCTCTCTCTCTCTCTCTCTCTCTCTCTCTCTCTTGTATTCCACCGGATTGCTCGCACATTGCTTTTCGATTTAATCATTTTCCTACCCTACGTCTTTCACGCGAACGAATACATATGCGTTCATATGCATTCATGCGCAGGGTTATGTGCTTGTTTTCTTACCCACAATGTGTGTGTGTGTGTGTGTGTGTGTGTGTGTGTGTGTGTGTGTGTGTGTGTGTGTGTGTGTGTGTGTGTGTGTGTGAATGGGAAGACACTGTGATTCTCCCTGTGATCAAAACTAAAAATAAGTCGATCTAATTAGTTTCAGCTTTTTCCAACAATTCATTAGGGATCAGTAGCTCCTTCCATGCGTAAGTGAAAACTGTTTCAAAAGTTGAAACCGGTAAGATTGGCCTCTTTTTCAAAACACAAAGAGAGAGAAACCTGTTGCTTAATCACCGTATTTACTTTTTTTACTGAGGTTAAATCTATATTCACTATAAATACATATACCCTTAAAGTTATAACTTTGTATGTGTGTGTGTGTGTGTGTGTGTGCGTGTGTGTGTGTGTGTGTGTGTGTGTGTGTGTGTGTGTGTGTGTGTGTTCACGCGAACGCACACACACACACACTGTAAGAACTACTCTCTTCCTCTCTCTTTCGAAATCCTTCTCAACTCAGTCCCATTATCTCACTGTTTCACTCTCATCTTCACTTACGAATACATATATATATATATATATATATATATATATATATATATATATATATATATATATATATATATATATATATGCATACACTATGTCTATTACTATCTAATTGCTCCTACGTTGATTTGTCCATATCCAGCTCTAAATACCATCACATGTCTTCCTCATTGTCGATCTATTCTCTCTCATTCTTCCTCTATCTAACTATATAGCTTATTTCTCCACAACCCACTAAATCACAATTCTCCTTCACTGAAAATTTTTCCCTCTTGAATTCATCATATCTCTCTCTCTCTCTCTCTCTCTATCTCTCTCTCTCTCTCTCTCTCACACACACACACACACACACACATGCACACTCATTCATTTCTTACTGCCTGTTACCTATTTGCTGGCGCCCTTTTCAGAAAACTACGTAAGAACAAAACACAAGCCTCGCTGTAATGTTAGTTTTATCATCCCGCAGCTTTTGTTGATGTTTGCTCAAAAGCAGGAAATTCATCAAGCAAAACTGACATGCCACTTGACAAAATGTAAAAGCCAACAAACCAAAAATGCTGAACGTTATAAAAATATCTCAGCAAAATTTAGTAATTAATTATCATTAGCAATATTATTATCATTTATGTCATATTTTATCGTGAATGTTTTTTTTTTCTCGTTATCATGACTATCATTAATATCATCATTAATATCTGATTTTTGTTTAGGGGAAGAAAGAAAGAAAGTAAGAATTAATAGAACCTTCTTTTAAAAATGTGTGTGCTTCTTTATGTTTGTGCATGTATGTGCGTATAAGCATGTATGTGTACGTGTGTATGCGTGTATACGTATATGTATGCATGCATATATATATATATATATATATATATATATATATATATATATATATATATATTTATACATACATATATATATATAATTTTATGAATATATGTGTGTACGTATGCGTATGTGTATGTATGTAGATGTGTATGTGTGTGCTAGCTCATTATAAAATTAATCTATGCATGTGCGCATACACATATATGTGTACGTATGTAATGTATATATATGTATGTATATGAGTACGTGTATGTGTGTATACGTGTGTACATATGTGTCTATGTATATATATGTGTGTGTATATATGTGTATATGCATATATATATATATATATATATATATATATATATATATATATATATATATATATATATATATATATATATATATATATATATATATATATATATATACACACACACATATATATACAGACAGAGAAAGAGAGACAGAGAGAAGCATACATAACCATATATACATACACATAAACATAATGGTATGTGGGTGTGTATTTGCATCACATGCATGGAAAGAGAGAGAGAGAGAGAGAGAGAGAGAGAGAGAGAGAGAGATAGAGAGAGAGAAAGAAAGAGAGAGATAGACCAGAGAAACAGGCAACAAGAAGTGAAAAAGAATGGAAGTATAGATATTGTGAGAAAGTGCTGGGGGTGTTTTAGTGAATCATGATACACATCATTGTTTGATATCGTTTGAAACAAAGAAAGCTCAGTGAGTCACAAAACGCTAAGAAAAATGTTTTCTAAGCCACCAGAGTGTTTTCACATGGCAAAACTACGCAGTATAGATATGAACGTTATCATATTTGTCAATTTTCATGGTTTATTCGATAAAACTTCAGCTTTGAATATTGCTTTTCCATTTTTACTAACGCAACCAAAGGAGCAGATTCTAAATTCATAATAGGTTTTTTTATATCCACGCATTCTCTCTCTCTTTCTCTCTCCTTATATATATATATATATATATATATATATATATATATATATATATATATATATATATATATATATATATATATATATATATATATATATATATATATATATATATACATACATATATACATGTGTGTATATATATATATATATATATATATATATATACATGTACACACGCACACACATATATATAGACCTACGTGTCTGCATGTGTGTGTGCGTGTGTGTGTGTGTGTGTCTGTGTGTCTGTGTGTGTGTGTGAGTGAAAATGTGTGTGTGTGTGTGTTTGTGTGTGAGAGAGAGAGAGATCTTATGTATAGATTATTTGGTATTGCTGATCAAATTATTGAAAAACAAGAACACATATTGATAATCGGACTGTATAGATTTATTAAAGTAGAATATATTGATAATATTGGATTAACAGGGACTTTAAGTTTCGCCTTCAACGGCTTCTTGAACCAGTCAAGAATAAACCGTTAAAGGTGAAACTTGAAGTACCTGTCAATACAGTTCTACCTATCACACACATGTATATACTTATATATATATATATATTGTGTGTATGTACTTATATGTAAATGTATGTACATACCTTTATATATATATATGTGTGTGTGTAATATTATATATATCATTATATAAAGCGACTGTGTCTTGCGTCGAATATTTTTGAAAGCAAACCTACTTGCTCTATATAGAAGTGTGTATGTGTGTACGAGAGACGGACAGCCAGCGAGGAGACGGACAGTGTGTGTGTGTGTGTGTGCGTGTGTGTGTGTGTGTGTGTGTGTGTGTGTGTGTGTGTACGTGCGTGGTTATTGTAAGCTGAAATTATTTTTCCATCAATTCTCGCACAAGGAAACGTTACAAAGAACTGCAGTTGATCATATTTCTTCTGTTTTTAAGCACCTGAAAAATGACGATGTACTGTGATTTTCAACACACACACACACAAACACACATACACACACACACACACACACACACACACACATTTATGTGTGTATATACGTATATATGTCTATAACATAACCAGTAACGTAAAGAAGAAATCCATTTTTCATTCTAGATCGTTGACGTTCAAATTTTGCACTTTAGATGTGCTATCAATTGTATTATCAATTTTCAGCAGCAAATATTGCAGCATAACTTTGTGTTCCCATTAACTAGCAGTTCAGTAAAGGAGCACGATATAAATGCCGGGCTTTCAAAAAGCGTTGTACTAGAACTGATTTGTTCGACCAAATCCTTCTAGGCCGCAATCCAATGATTGAAACAAATGAAAGTTAAGAAACTGTCAACTAATCAAGCAAGCTAAATTTTAGTTATGCTTTACAAAGCGGCTCGAATGTCAACGCTAGCTTATTTCTCTGTTGTTCGAATGCTACGGAGATTAATCCATCTCTTGAGCTTTCCAACATCCAACGAGAAGCGACAAACATTTGAGCGGCTTAATCATTCTTTTCTTGTTTCAACACTTTAAATAAATCTAAGTACATTTTCTGGATAACATCTTGAGAGTATAGCGATTGACACTGAAACATATCATGCACCAAAACAATTAACATTTCTCCATATTCTTTCATAATTTTATAGCATGTCTATATTAGTTACATATGTTAAGCTCTCACTTGAATTTCGTGCAGTAACTTGGCTTGTGATAGTCCTAATAATTCCACAATGACACTTTTCGCCTCCTTCGATACGCTTACATGATTGGATAACAAGACAACTGGATTAATTGTTTGGAAAGTATTGTGCTTTAAGAAATTAAGATAATGCTACTTGAATGCAAAGATGCATCTCAAGATAATACTCCAGGACTAAAAAGCCAACTAACTGTTCTTGAGTCTTTTGTGAGCGCTAACAAGACAACGATATGGTTCCTCCAACGGCCTCAATATAATTGGGAAAATTTGGGACGGCCATTCGACCATGCACATGGAATTTCCTTTTTCTGCTTTGTTTTTATTTTCAGTTTGACAGTAAAATTGCTGCAATATTATAAAAAATTGCTGCAATATTATAAAAAATTGCTGCAATTATAATAGATTGCTGCTACATTATAAAAAGACTTTTTCGGAGAGGGTACATAAAACGAGCTATCAATGTGTCTGCATACTGTGTGCGAGTGTATACGTGTATGTATGTTTATATGCCCACACATGACTGTGTATGTGTATGTATGCTTATATTCCTACACATATGACTGTGTATGTTTATGTATGCTTATATGCCTAAAACTACACGCATTTGTATGCGTTTGTGTGTGTACGCGCGCTTAAGCACCGATGTTTCTGTCCACTGAGAATACAACCTATATAAACATATACGTGTTAGAAACAATTTATCTCATGTTTTTGTTAGATGATTGAAGATTATAGGAGGTCAGCTTTGTAAATCGCTTCTAAATTGGTTATCATGTGAAAAAATTGAGAGTGGTATGTCTTTCAAAACAGTGACTTCAGTAAAACAATCAACCAAAAATGAAATGGAATAAAAAAAACAGTGTTTATTTTTATAAGATAGGTGACTTGTGTGACTTGTGAGGGGTGTGGAAAAGAAATCAGAGAAAAGAAAGAAAAAATATAAGAAAAAATATCAATAGATAAACAGACAGACAGAGAAATAGACTGTTTTGTTCTAACATGAAATGGTAATTGCTTTCAACCGTCACATTAGAAACAAATTATTCTTATGATCATCATCATCGCCACTCCTCTCATCATCATCATCATCATCATCACTTTCACTCACATCTTCATCATCACCTCTTTATTTTTTTAATGTTTCTTGATTTACCATTTCATATAATTTTTTATATGTATTTCACAAAATTGATTTTAACACTTTTTATACATTTTATCCATTTATGTAATGTAAATTTTACCTTTTATTATTATTATTATTATTATTATTATTATTATCATTATTATTATTATTATTATTATTATTATAATCATTACTATGATTATTATTATTATTATTATTATTATTATTATTATTATTATTATATATTGGAGATAAAAGACGTAATATTCCGTTATATACTGAGGTCAAATTTTCTCGACTATTCCCACCACACATACACACACACACACACAAATTATACCCTAGTGTCTATGCTAGAAACCATTATAATTTGCTTAGAGCAGTGAGTGACAAAATTAGAAGAACGTCGGAATAATTGTCGTGTAATAATAGTGTCGTTTTAGATACCCCAAGTTCAAATTCCACTAAGGTTGCTTTTGCCCCTCATTGTTTCAGGTTTCATGAAATAAAGTACCAGTCAAGTACTGAGAACGATTAAAAGAGAGGCGGTTTGACAATATGGAACAAAATGTCTTTTCGTATTTGTTCTGGCCCTTTAAGTTCTATGTTCAAATCCCACCGAAGTCAACTCAGCCTATAATTCTTCCGTGATCGATAAAACAATATACTAGACAAGTACTGAGGTCGATTTAATTGACTAAGCACTTCCAACAAATTTTTCTAGCCTTGTTAGAAATTAAGCTCATTATGGTTGGCGGAAGAATTGATAGAATGCTGAGCAAAATGCATCGCCCTTACTGCTCTGAGTTCAAATCCAGACAGGATCAGTTTTACCTTTCATCCTGGCAAGGTCGATGAATTAAGCACTAGCAGTTACAGATGTAATTTAGTATCACATTAATCCTGACCGTGTATACCTATGATCAAAGGTAGTCCATCCATGACCATCCAATATTATATGCTATACATTGTGCGTCCTGGAATATATAAGCCAATATGTACTTTACAGTTTTTTAAAGATGATGGGATGCTATTTAAAAGAGATTTGACTACTGTTTCTAGTAGTTTTAGCGGTCTCATAATGGCACACTCATTGGCTTGATAAGTACAAGTCAATTACTAAAATCGATATAATCGAATAAATCTTCCCCTACCTCAAAAAAAAAAGTGATTTATGACTTTGGTGCCTATGCTACAAATCATTATTTTTTATTATCGTTGATAGAGCGTCGAATGGCAGGGACTTAACAGAGTCGGACAAGATGTTTTGTTGTATTGAATTACATTCTTACACATCAGAACAATGTGTCTGTTACAAAATAATAATAATAATGATAGTAGTAGTAGTAGTAGTTTGAATCGATAATGCAAATAACAAGCTATGAAATAATGAAAATCTGTTCGAATAATGATAATAATAACTGAGTACTCGTTTAAGAAATCATCACGATCAATCTCGTCATCATCATCATCATCATTATCATCATTCTAATTACCAGCCACTAAATGTTACAACTACCAAGCTACTAAATTAATTTAGTGAACGCTCACTCTCCTATGCTACGATTCTTGAAGTGGAGTGGAGTGGAGTTGCTAAATCTGTTGCCTTCCCCGCCCCCACTTTCTTTGTGTGTAGATCTTTATCAAGTAAGAAATTGGCAGTAATGTTTGCTCTTTGATGGTAAGGTGCTGCTCCTTGCCATGTAAGCCTAATGGAGATTTCAGAAGAGGTGTGAAACGAGAATCATGCAATTTCATGATATTCTAAATATTTTAATTTGACTAGGCACAACCGCACCACAGCTTTCAACAAAGACAAAAGGGCGGCACTGTGCTTGTCATGCTGTCCCGAGTATATTAGAAGCGTAAATGAATTGAAACTGCATCAATAGGGAATAGAAACCTCATTGTGTTCTTGAACGCCGAAGACCAAAATGTAAGTCTCCACCGACAGCAATCTACAAAATGGTTTCGATTTCCTGTTAAAAAACACTACATTCTATTTATAAAACTCTCCTCACAAGAAAAACGTTGTTTGGAAGTTGTGTTCTTGGAAAAGGTATGAATATCACAACCTCCTCAGTACCTAACACCGTCACGCAGTTTGATCCATAGAAATCGATAAAAATCACATATTTATTCGGTTGTAAAATAATATTTTTTCTAAAATTTGTTTAAATATTATTTTTGCTAGCTTTTTTTTACCTTAATTTTTTTTGTTTACTTTTCTTTCACTTCTTCCAAGTTGTATTTTTGATGCACTATTTTATTACTAGTATCTTTTTTTTTTTTTATCTATTATTTAATAAAAATATTCCTTTCTTTATCACTGAAAGAGAAACAATTTCGCTAACGAAATTCTTTTGAAAAGTTATTTCCAGGAATCAAGAAGTTTTTTAATTCCTTGTAAACAAATATAAAATCAAAGCTTTTATATATATATATATATATATATATATATATATATATATATATATATATATATATATATATATATATATATACATATATAAAATTCAACATTTGCTTGATATAGAGTTTTGTTACAGTTGCCAATGCTGTTATGGTTGTTGTAAAAGTTTGTCTTTACCACAGTTAATGCTACTCTTTTGTATTGTCTTTATTTGTAGTTTTTGTTGAGGTTTTTTTTTTTTTTACTGTTGTTATAGTCGTGTATCATTGCTGTTAGTGTTATTGCATTCCTTTTGAGCGTGAATAGTGGTGGTGCTAATTTTTGTTATTGTTGCTGGTGATTGTAGTAGTAGTAGTAGTAGTAGTAGTAGTAGTAGTAGTAGTAGTAGTAGTAGTAGTAGTTGGTGTTGTTGCTGTTGTTAATGCATAGCTCACACCAGCCCCTGAAAGGGATGACTTACGATCAAGGGTGTTTCACGGTTATGCCAGACATCTAGGATCATACAGTCAAACAACAGGGTGTAATCTGAAGGAAATTTGACTATTTCCTTGGTTCGATTGCTGTTGTTATTGTTGTCGTTATTGTTATCGCTGGTATGCGGCGGGGGAGGGGGGGGGGCTGGTATAGTTATGTTATCGGTTTGGTCATGGTGACGGAGAGAGGTGGTGTTGTAGTTGTTGTCGATAGAGGTGATGGTGATAGGAGTAATAGTAGTTGTGGTGACAAGGGCAGTAGTAGTAGTAGTAGTAGTAGTAGTAGTAGTAGTAGCAGTGGTAGTAGTAGTAGTAGCAGTAGTAGTAATAGTAGTAGTAGTAATAGTAGTAGTAGTAGTGGTGGTGGTGGTGGTGGTGGTATTATTGGTTATAGCAGTAGTGACGAAGGCGTTGGTGGTAAAGATGGTAATGGTAAAAAGTGGCATAAGTGGTGGTTGTAGCAGTAGCAGTAGTATGGATAATACTAGTAGTGGTAAAAATGATGACGTTGGTAATAGCTACGGTTGTAGTGCTGGTATGGTTATAGCAGTTGTAGCGATAAAGATAATACTAATGGTTGCATTGGTAATAAAGGTGTTAATGGTGGTATTTGTAATAGTGGTAGTGGTGGTGGTAACGACGGTTGCAATGGTAGAAGTGTTACTGGTAATATTGGAAGTGTTGATGGTGATGGTAGTGGAGCTGTGTTGCTAGTGATGACAGTGGTACTAACATAGATGGTATTGTTGGTCTGAGTTCAAATTCCGCCGAGGTCGACTTTGCCTTTCATCCTTTCGGGGTCGATTAAATAAGTACCAGTTACGTACTGGGGTCGATATAATCGATTTAATCCGTTTGTCTGTCCTTGTTTGTTCCCTCTGTGTGAAGCCCCTTGTGGGCAGTAAAGAAATAAGAAGTAGTGGTTGGTGGGGTTGGTGGGGTCGGTGCAAGTAGCAGTTCTGGTAACGGTCTAGGTAGTATTAGAGAAGATGTTGATAGTAGTGTTGGTAGTGGTGATGTTAATGGAATGATGGCACTGGTAATCAGAAATGGTTATGGGGATATTAGGGTGGTGTTGACAAAAGGCGTAATAACGGTGGTGGGAAAGATACAAATGTCGATGGGAGTGGCACTAGTAGTAATGAGAGGGATGAGACTAATCCTAGTAGTAGTAGTAGTAGTAGTAGTAGTTGTTGTTGTAGTAGTAGTAGTAGTAGTAGTAGTAGTAGTAGTAGTAGTAGAAGTTGTAGTAGTAGTAGTAGTAGTAGTAGTAGTAGTAGTAGTAGTAGTAGAAGTAGTTGTAGTAGTAGTAGTAGTAGTAGTAGTAGTAGTAGTAGTAGTAGAAAAAGTAGTAGAAGTTGTAGTAGTAGTAGTAGTAGTTGTTGTAGTAGTAGTAGTAGTAGTAGAAGTTGTAGTAGTAGTAGTAGTAGTAGTAGTAGTAGTAGTAGTAGTGGTGGAGGTGTTAGTAGTGGGTGTTACTGATTCTGGGTGTCAAACAAGATCAATATGTTCGATATTTTCTTATCATTTTGCTCCTAATTTACTTCATTATTTTTTCCCTCTTTTTTTCCCCCTCTTCCCTTCTGTTCTAACATTTCTCGCAGCTTCCTGCATTCCTCCTTTACATTTGCCCTCCCTACTTTCTATGTTCACCTTTATGTGTTCAACTCTGCCTTTTCATCCCTCTTGGGCCGATCGAATAAGTACCAGACAGGAATTCCAGTCAGTTAATTCAACAACATTCTTCCTCTGATAAATTTGTGGGAGTATTTTTTTGCTGCAGAACTATCCATGGTTGTTGTTATAATAATAATTATTATTATTATTATTATGATTATGATTATTATTATTATTATTATTATTATTATTATTATTATTATTATTATTATTGTTCAGTAGTTTTATTTTTATAACGTGCTTTCACTTCACTACCGAGCGCAGCTCTGTGCGCCTTGGGTATGTGCTGTGGTTTGCTGTGGTGCTCTTATGTTTACTGTATTGAAAGTGTTTTGCGTAGAATATGTGCAGTACCCAGTAGTGCAATTTTCTGTATGTTATATATATTTGTAAGTCCTGGTGTTTTTGTTATGTATTTGTCTGAATATTTTTTTATTATACCTAAGGCACCTACTATGATAGGAATTGTTTCTGTTTTTAGATTCCACATTCGAGTTATCTCTATTTTCAGGTCTTTGTATTTTGAAAGTTTTTCCATTTCTTTTATTATTATTATTATTATTTTATGTTTGACTTTTGTTTTGCATTTGTACAAGTTGGATCCAAGTCTCACCCAGAGACCTCAAGAGACAACAAGTTAGAAGTTCATGTAGGTGTTATGCCTAGGGTACCATATATTTGGATTTGTACAGTTTTGTTCAAGTGAATGTTTAAGAAACCATAAGAAAATTATGTTTGCTTTAAAATTTGAGATCACATAGACAGTATTTTACGTAGGATATGGGCAGTTCCCATGAGCACTATCTTTTGGACTTCAGCCATTTTGGGGTTTCCTGGTATCTGAGCTAGGTAGTAATCAGCCCGTTTCGCTGTCATTCCCAGGGCACCTATGACAATAGGTATTGTTTTCGTCTTCAGATTCCACATTTTGCTAATTTCTATTTCAAGATCTTTATATTTGCTCAGTTTTTGGTAGGTCTTGACAGATACGTTTATATCAATTGGGACAGTCATATCAATGAGGAGGCATGATTTTTGTCTGAAGTCTTTCAGTATGATGTCTGGCCTATTTGCGTCTATCTTTCTGTCAGTTTGAATGGTGAAGTTCCAGAGGAGTGCAATGTGATCATTTTCAAGTACTGGGGGTGGTTTGTGTTCCCACCAGTTTTTATCATGGGGCAAGTCCAGGTTTTTGCATATTACCCAGTGAATATATTGTGCAGCTCTATCATGCCTGTTGAGATACTCTGTAGGCGCAAGCAGACTGCACATGGAGACAACATGATCGATGGTCTCATTTTGTTGTTGGCATATACGACATAATGGGGAGCTGCCGTTCTTTAATATGTTGGCCTGGTAGTTCTTTGTAGGTAGGCATTGATCTTGGGCTGCTATGATAAACCCCTCTGTTTCTGATTTCAAGCCAGAGGCCATTAACCATTGGTGGGTAAGGGCTTTGTCAATATCTGCATTATTCGCTCTCTTTGGGTATTTGCCATTGAGAGGTTTTCCATGCCATTTTTCAGTCATAATAGCTAAGGCAGCAATTTTAGCACGGGTTTTCAAGCGCTTAGCTTTTTCTGTAGGTGTTTCTAGTTCGTCTAATTCTTGAATTTGTTGCAATTGGAATTCACTTAGATATTCCTTTGCCTGTTTTGTTACTGAGTAAGATGCTTTCTTGCTTTCATATTTTAAGACAAGTTTTAGCATCCAGTCCTCAGAGTTTTTCATATAGGTGTCTAGGCCAATTGTGGCTACCTTCATTGATAATGCCAGCTGTAGTAGTCCTCGACCTCCCTCTTTTCTTGGCAGATAAAGACGTTCTATATCTGCCTTAGGGTGGTGCATTCTATGCATTGTCAACAGTTTTCGTATTTTTCTGTCAACATTACATATTTCAGTAATTGACCAGTTAACGATGTTGAAACTGTAAGTCACGACTGGTATGGCTAGAGCATTGATCGCTTCGATCCTGTTTCTCGCGTTCAGCTCTGTCTTCAGTATTGCTCTCACCCTGCGATAACATTCTCTTCTGATCCTTTCCCTCATCACTGAGTGCTTGATATTATTATTATTATTATTATTATTATTATTATTATTATTATTATTATTATTATTTAGAAGGCAGCGTAGGCGAAATGCTTAGCAGCATTTCGTCCGTCTTTACGTTCTGAGTTCAAATTTGCCTTCCAACTTTTCGGGGTCGATAAATTAAGTACCAGTTGATGGGGTTGATGTAATCGACTAGTCCCCTCCCCACAAATTTCAGGCCGTGTGCCTTCAATGGAAAGAATCATTATTTTTATTGGGGATGGATTGAAAGAATTGTTAGTACATCTGACAAAATGCCTGGTGGTTGTATTATGTAATTAGCTCTTTACATTTGTGTTCAAATCTTGCAGAGTGTAGACAAAATTAAGAACTAGTTAACTAATGAGATTAAGTTAATCTCGTCGACTCTTCCCTTTTTCCCTTCTTAACCTAGTTCCTACTTTAGAAATTATTATGATTATTATAGGCGCAGGCGTGGCTGAGTGGTAAGAACCTTGATTTCCAACCACATGGTTCCGGGTTCAGTCCCACTGCGTGGCACCTTGGGCAAGTGTCTTCTACTATAACCTCGGGCCGACCAAAGATTTGTGAGTGGATATAGTAGACGGAAACTGAAAGAAGCCCGTCGTATATATGTATGTATGTATGTATGTATATCTGTGTGTGTGTGTCTTTGAGTTTGTTTGTCCCCCACCACCGCTTGACAACCGGTGTTGGTGTGTTTACGTCCCTTTAACCTTGCGGTTCGGCATAAGAGTCCGATAGAATAAGTACCAGGTTTACAAAAATAAGTACTGGGGTTCATTCTTTCGACTAAAAATTCAAAGTGATGCCCCAGCATGGCCGCAGTCTAATGACTGAAACAAGAATACGAGTACATTATTCAACATAACATATTTTAGGTTTAATCGTTATTCTCGTGGAAACTTTCATGAGTAAATTAAGATGTCAGCACACTCGTGGTTTATGTTTCTGTTTGACCTCTCGTGCGTAGTAAATTTATTTCACTAATTATACTGATATTTTCGACAGCTTAAGAAATGCATGAACGTCACACAATCTCATTCTTCATCTTTTCATGGTCTCTACTTACAGTTAGCTGAGTATACTGGGGCATCCCGTTGAAATTTGACTAATGGAATACAAAACCTCGAACTCTTGGTAAGGTGTCCAACTTGGAAGGCCTCAGTAGTCAGTTTCCAGTTTATTTAGCCCTTTAGCGGGAGGCGCAATGGCCCAGTGGTTAGGGCAGCGGACTCGCGATCATAGGATCGCGGTTTCGATTCCCAGACCGGGCGTTGTGAGTGTTTATTGAGCGAAAACACCTAAAGCTCCACAAGGCTCCGGCAGGGGATGGTGGTGAACCCTGCTGTACTCTTTCACCACAACTTTCTCTCACTCTTATTTCCTGTTTCTGTTGTGCCTGTAATTCAAAGGGTTAGCCTTGTCACGCTGAATATCCCCGAGAACTACGTTAAGAGTACACGTGTCTGTGGAGTGCTCAGCCACTTGCACGTTAATTTCACGAGCAGGCTGTTCCGTTGATCGGATCAACTGGAACCCTCGACGTCGTAAGCGACGGAGTGCCAATAACAAGCCCTTTAGCAACGTTCTCCCTTTTATTTGTGTATTCTAAAAATGAATATTCTTCAAGAAACGAAACAAAGTGTCCTAAATGGGCCACCAGAATAATGCCATAAACTCCATTCTAGTACAGACAGTATACCTTGGACTACATTATGCAACTGCACCCGTACTTTGTTGCAAGCCGTTTGGGTGTAATTTGAGGGAGACGAGATTTGAGTTTGACTACTATTTCTAGCATGTCGAGTGACTTCTTTAAAGCAACCTCGCTGGTTCGTTTCAGCTGAATTGTCGGATGTTGTAATCCACTCAACAATCCACGCGCTCCTATCTTGATAGATTAGCAGAAAATAGAAATTCCGAATCTTGATCAAAGATCGTAAAAGACACTGCAGTAGCAACAGCAGCAAGAAGGTTCTTCTGTCGTCTTATCTATCCAGCCGTTCGCGACTTTTCTTCAACCACTTTACCGTTAACGAAATCAATTCTATCCATCTCTTACCTCACCTGCCTCCTCCACTAAATCAAACCTTTTTTTTTTTTTCTGATTTTCCTGCTTTTTTATTATTTTGTAATATTATTTTTACCGCAGCTTTCTTTTTTATCGGCTTTTATTCCAATTCATTAATTTTTCCTATATTTCATTGTTTCCTCCACCACCACCACCACCGCCGCCACTACCATTTCGCTATCACCTTAGCAAAATACCACCACCATTGCTACTACCATATCCGTCAACACCACCACCAACAACAACAACAACAACAACAATTTACCGTCATCGTCACAATATCGCTACCACCATACCATTGCTACTACTATCATCACCATTACAACCATTTAGCTCTAACACCATACAGCCGTCATCATCACCACCAACAACACAATCCCCACAGAACTGCTACCAACCACTACCACTCCCATACCAATACTACTACCATCACCACAGCCACAACAATCAGCTTCACCACCACTACAGCTCCCTTCACCAGTACCACCGCTATCATCTTTATACATGTATAATTTTTACTAACATTACCAACACAATTACCACTGCTACTGCTATCACCGCCAAAGACATCAACACTATTATCCCCTCAACCCCCATCATCACCATACCCACCGCCACCACCATTACAACTACCACCACCGCTACCATCACCACCATAATCTCTTCCCTTAACCACTTATTCCATCTTTACAATTATCATTCTTTTTGTTCTTTATTGAGTGGGTGTAGGGGGATTTTCTATGGCGTTTTTATTCCTTTTGTTTTCTGTAAGGTTTCCTTTTTTGTTTTTTTTGTTTTGTCTTTTGTTGTTGCTACTGTCGTTGTTGTTGTTGTTGTTGTTGTTATTGCTGCTGTTGTTCATTCCGTATCTTTTGCAGCTTTCAGATGGATCTTGTTTTTGATCTTCAGTAATTTCTATCACATAGCTTCCTTCAATCCACCATCGATGGCGCTGCCAACACCATCACGAACAATATAACGACGACGACACCGTTAATATCATTAACAACATCGCAACCACCAATACCACCACCACCACCACCACCACCACCAACACCACCACCACCAACACCACCACCACCACCAACACCACCACCACCACCACCACCACCACTACCAACACCACCATCACCTTCACCACCACCACCACCACCACCACCATCACCACCACCACCACCACCACTACCACCACCACCAACACCATCACCACCACCACCACCAACACCACCACCACCATCACCTCCACCACCACCATCACTACCACCACCACCAACACCACCCCACCACCAAAACAACCACCACCACCACCACCAACACCACCACCACCATCACCTCCACCACCACCATCACTACCACCACCACCAACACCACCCCACCACCAAAACAACCACCACCACCACCACCAACACCACCACCACCATCACCTCCACCACCACCATCACTACCACCACCACCATCACCTTCACCACCATCACCTCCACCACCACCATCACTACCACCACCACCAACACCACCCCACCACCAAAACAACCACCACCACCACCACCAACACCACCACCACCATCACCTCCACCACCACCATCACTACCACCACCACCAACACCACCCCACCACCAAAACAACCACCACCACCACCACCACCACCAACACCATCACCACAGCCACCACACTCATTAGCAACAAACGTCACCAAAACCAGCAGCATTCTCATAACCAGCACCAACGCCAATGCCATTAAAGTTGCATCACCGAAATCATCAACAACACTATCACCGACCAGTATACGAACGCCACCACCACCACCACCACTGTCACTACCATCACCACAGCCACATCCAGCAACTCAGACACTACCATCATAGCAATTACTACAACCATAACCGCCATCACAACAGCTGCTAATATCGTCACTGCCTTAACCACTATAACAGACATCGACAACAACAGCCTCACCCTAGCCACTGGTTCAACCAGCACCACCACCACCACCACCACTACTACCGCCATTGTTACAGCAGTCATTATCTTCACCTTCAACCATTACTCCATAGCTTTTTCCAAATGCTCGCGCACGCTTGCACCGCTAGCACACTCGCATGACTGCATGCTCTCTTTGGCAGTTTAGTGTAAAAACATCTCTAATGCCGTGAAGATAGATGGTTACCCCACTCACGGAGTAAATCAAATTGCATTAGAGCTCAGTCAAAGAATCGTACGGCGGGAATTATACCGACATTTGAAGAGTGTGTCGATGAACGGGCGTCGATGAGAAGAGAAACGAAGTAAAAAAAAAAAAAGAAAAGATGGGTGAAGTGCTGGAAAAAAGAGTGGGTTGCAAGGAAAACATGTGGAAGAAGGAAGGTTGGATAGATTGGTGAGTGAAGAAGAAGGAAGCGGTTAAAATAGCAGTAAAAGATTACTGAATAATATATAGAGAGAGTGTGATGGGGAATGGGGGATGCGAAGCGCAGAGAATATGAGCAGACAGACAGACAGACAGAGTTGACGACATCAGTGAATAGATAGATAGACACGTTTGTAGCGAAAAGAAAGGAAAGGATTTGACAATTTGAGAGGACTCTGATTATGTGTACGTATGTGTGTGTGTTTGTGTGTGTGTGTGTGTGAGAGAGAGAGAGAGAGAGAGAGAGAGAGAGGCAAACAGAGAGAAAGAGAGAGAGAGAGAGAGAGAGAGAGAGAGAGGCAAACAGAGAGAAAGAGAGAGAGAGAGAGAGAGAGAGGCAAACAGTAAGAAAAAAGAGAACATATCGCATTCTCTTTCATATATATATGTATGTATATATATATATATATATATATGCATCTATATATACAGGTAGATGTAGGTATATATGCATATACTCATTTATCATTTATATATATATATATATATATATATATATATATATATATATATATATATATATATATATATATACATATATATATATATATATACATATATATATATATATATATATATGTGTGTATGTATATATGCACACACACACACACTACACGTACGTTATATATATATATATATATATATATATATATATATATATATATATATACACATACTCTCGCACACACACATATATACACTACACGCATATGCTATATATATACATTTGTGTGTATACATTAGTACACACACTACATAAATAATGGCTTGATAGATAGATAGATAGATAGATAGATAGATAGATAGATTGTGTTGTACTGGGTGAGTGAGTTGGTGAGTGAGAGAAGGAAAGAAAAGGGGCTTTCGAGCGATAAATAGCTTTGCCACAGATGAGTTGAATCAAGCTGTATAATATAGGCAAAGCACTTTGAAGGAGAGAGTCCCCTGTAGTTAATAAATCAGAGATCAAGAACAGATTTTATTGGCAGAGCGAGGCTTTTAAGGGAAAATCTAAACTGGCTATCGTTCTAAAACACACAGACACTCACACACAATTTCACACACACACACACATGTACACAAACACACACATGTACATAAACGCACACTTGTACACAAACACTGCAAGGAGATAGATAGATAGATAGATAGATAGATAGATAGATAGATAGATAGATAGATAGATAGATAGATAGATAAAGAGAGAGAGAGAGAGAGAAAGAGGGAGAGAGAGAAAGAGAGAAAGAGAGGAGAGATTTGTGTGAAGCCGTTTTACGCAGCAAGCTCCTTTGGTTGTTGACAGGTTTATCAGTCCTTGTTGATGTTTATATTATTATTATTATTATTATTATTATTATTATTATTATTATTATTATTATTATTATCAGTAGTAGTAGTAGTAGTAGTAGTAGTAGTAGTAGAGGTCATGGATGTGATGATGTTTACGCCAGAGGCAGTAGCAAAATAAACTCAAAAGTAATATAAACTTGGCATGTTTCAAATAAAATTAGGTAATAGTGGATGTTTTTGTTTTTGTTTTTACTGGGTCTAAAAGTACTTCTTTGAGAGAGAAAGAGAGAATGAAAGGGAGAGATCGTTCTGTTTAGTGTAGTTCGACATCCACCCTACCATCGAAATATAATCGATATCGACTTGAAATAATTGGCTAGCCAGAAAGTCAAAGCTTCTTAGCTGAAAATGCTGGGTTACCAACTGATGAATCAGAACTTGATTCCTATTACGTCACCATCACTCTGTTGTGTCATGCATGGCCAAGACACAACTTTCAAACGGCTTGATCCTTTTAGCTGCACAACAGCTGGGGGAGTGGGGTTACTGTTGTAAAGGAAAAGGATAGCCACTATATAACTGAATTATTTGGCAAAACCACTGGTTTTTGTCAGCTTAGAGGTATGATCACTTTATTTTAGAATGGCTAGGACAGAAAAGAAAGGTCAGCAGCCGTGCGTGAGGAAATTATTATCTCAGAAAAACCTTGACCGAATACCTGCAACGGCCTTGACTCCGTTTAAATACCCATGAGCCAGGTTCTGATGTTAAACTGAGTGATGAGTTCATTTTACCACACAAACACAGCAACGATTCCTCCGATAGCCCGACACATGTTTTCGTCAATCAAATTTTACAAGGTTTAGAAGAGACTTGCTTAAATTGTTTTGCAGTGGGATCGAATCGAAAACCACATAGCTATGAAGGGAACCTCCTAACCATAGAACTAAACTAAATGCACTCCTATCATTTTTACTCAATGTAACACACAGATACTTTTCTAGCTCGTTGCTTGTATGTATATTAATGACCTCAGGGGAAATTATATATAAATTCGACGTTTCGTATGCAAAAAGATGAAACTAAATATTGCGTCATAATAATCAACTGCTGTATCGTTTCTGCTAAGTGAGCATTCAGATGTTTTTCTTCTTTTTTTCATAATTTCCGAATGATCCAATAGCATGTGTCGAAGTCAGCATTTTTGCTTAGCATGAGAAAGGCAGAAGTAAACCATTCCAATGTAAACTCATTTGAATCCCAATGGTAATTCGAAAACTTCGGTGGTATGCCATAGAGTTACGGAAATAACAATCAAATGATTGCCTACTAACTTGCTGTCGATCAAGAATTAGTAGCAAGTAATACATTATTGGTAAGCAATTTGAATATGAATGAACTAGTGATCTATGTTACTATCTCAGTAGGCTTATTTTTATTGCCTGCTTTCACTTTAATTTAAATTCGTGTAGAGTTTTGTGTTTCTGTTTTTTCCCCTATCGTACTGAAAATACTCTATGCAATTTCTGTCAAGTGCCTAATGGTTGCTATTTTGCGCGCGTGGTGTGTATGACCTGAGAATTGGTATATTCTTACGATAGTAATGGCGGTACAGAGAGAAAGATTAACATTCTTTTGCATAGACGGTCAACAAAATTAATGCCAATAGTATACTGAAATGGTATATCCATCACACTATATTCCTATTAATTTCTAGCCTTCATTATTACAATATTATATCGTGTCAAAGTATTGAGTAAATTATTATGTATATATTATTATGTATTAATAAAGTCTTTTCTTGTACGTTTGCAACATAACGAGACTCCATTTCCCTGTAGGTTGATCCAAGTTAGTTTGTACGTAGTATGAAATATATCTTTATTCGTAATTCAACATAATATTGTCTTAATTTGCGTCTTAACTGAATAAATGACCGAGTCATAACATTTGTGAAGGACTACAATCACAAAGTTTGAACAGTAACGCTCAGCAGGCAGAATAGATTTGAGTTCAGAATGTTCGAAATGTATCGAAGAATACTTACTGATGCGATTGATTCTCAAAGCAAAGGAATAGAAAACACAGAAAATGGTTGTCTTAGTATCAATTAAGTCGGATAACTGAAGATCAATACGAAATGTTTTCCGATATATTGAGACGCAGAAGGGGGAATCCCTGTTACCGTATTTATAGTTTTAGAGTTATTTTATGTCCAGCGTAATTGCTACTAAGTCTATAACATGAAGATATTTATGTACCATTAATATAATTTTAAATGCTATCTTCTAATCAATAGTAAGTCAGTAAAACACAGCAATAACTTCACTCCTACCAACATAATTAATAACTCAAGTCACGTTGTTAACATCTTTGTTTTATAACTAATGAGTGAGGAGACACGTAATGCAAGAGTTTATTTCCCGTTAAGCTAAGGATGCGCGACGCAATTCTATTCCTAGATGAAGTCACTTCACTTCAACAACTCAACAACTAAATGCCATTAGAAAAGGAAACAAGCAGAATTTCCAAATCGCCTATCTTTAAAATATATGGACATTCTGCGTTGTTAAAAAATGCACTAAATATCTATTTTCTGGATGAAGTCATTTTTCGCATATCTCAGCTGTTTGTCATTTTACGATTGCTTTAATTCTCATTAAACTTCTTAATTTCTTACATACATAAAAAGCTACATATTTATACGAAAGTAGTGTATGATTGTCAAGCCTTTCTAAATGAACATGTTACAAACGGAAATCGAAAACGGGGCTTGTACACGGTTCACCGGGACTTTATTTTTCTCTTAATCTCTAAAAATATTATGAAAACATTATAAATATTACACTGATTATTTATTTATTGCATAAAGCAAAAATATCTGAAAGGGGTAGAATGAGATGCTCCCAACACGTAGACAAGAAGCATTCCTGATTGAGGGATAATGGCATACTCTGTTGTACAGTGTTTTGGTCAAAAGCCGAACTGCAGGAAAAGAATTAGTTTCTAAAAAGCAGCACAGATTTTGCGTATGACCCGTTGATTCTATTACTTTGATGGTACTCTGAAGGATATGCCGTTGATTACATTATCTTGCTATGTGCGTTGGTGGGTTTCTATTTGCTTGTCAAGTCTGTAAAACAAAGCAGAAACCATCAGCTTTGCAGGCCCTCCTAGAACTGAATTTGTTATCATTCTGTTTAAAATATTGCAAGTGAACTGTAGGGAGAACATGAGCAGGAAGGTCAGATAGTTGACAATATGGAAAGGATTGAAGGAGGATTTTAAAAAAGAGCAGCTTGAATGAATATGACGCGAGATCAGCCAGCTCTGAGGAGTAGAGGGCCACAATATTAGGAAAACAGAAAAATGCTTTTCCCAATGTTTGTGAGCCAGAGGCAAGAGAGGTTCTAGGAGTAACTTTGTGCCAATCATTCGAGTGGCTTTTCTTTGAATATTACCTTGGATGTCTGTGCGAGCAGCAACAGTCTCGTCTAAGATATGAGAGAAATACCCTTTTTTTGGTCTTCATCTGAGATTTGCAGAGCTTCGATAATTGTTAGGGCATGAAATATTTTCTGACCCTGATAGAGAAGAACTGATCTTTATGTTGCAGCCTTACTTATCTATGCTAAGAATGTACTTTTGCCAGGGAAGATCTTCTCTGGTAATAAAGCCTACCATTTTGAGTGATCACGTGTTTTCGTTCGTATATTTTACACGATTATGTGAGGTGAGATGTTTTATATATATATATATATATATATATATATATATATATATATATATATATATATATATATATATATATAAAACGAGACAGACAGACAGACAGACAGACAGACAGAGAATAGAGTTTCTATTGTTTTTTTGGGGTTTTTTTGCTAGTGAAAGAGACAATATTGGCATGTCCCTAATGGCTGGGTGGTTTCAAAGTCAGGGCTATGGACACTCTTTTGTATATAGTAAATGCAAAAGCACTCTTCAACTGCTTCCAGAGCAAGCTACAAACTGAGCATGAGTGAAGTATGTGACACAAGTGATAGCCGGTCATCACAACATTTCTTTTTGCTTTAGTTGTCTTATCGGGAGTTCTTACTTTGTAAGATTTTAGTTGTAGTATTATCCTTCTGAAACAATTTCGTTTGAACACAGTTCTACACTGCTGTAGCAGAGGATTATTTAATGTGGGTGCTATCATTCTATTTACCAATGCCAAGAATATCAGTAAATTTATTAACAGTCGCACAAATAATTCATTGTACGAATAATTAATATAAATAAATTATTAATGTAAATAACATTAACTTTCTCTCTCGCCTTCGCTCTCTATTTATCCATCGATACCGCTCTCCATCCTCATTAAACTATTTCTCCCTTTTCTCATTAATGAGTGACTATATGCGCTCACATGTGCATATATGTATGTATGTGTATATATATATATATATATATATATATATATATATATATATATGATAATACAGTAGAGGTTAGGGTAATGCATCTTTCAATACCACGATAACATGGACAGTTAGAAGGTGCAAGGGAAGGATTAATGTAACCTAATCGATTTATCGTCTCTCAGTCGCTTATTGATTTAATAAATGATAAATTAGAGTGGAATTTTATATACCGTTTATTAAGCAATTATCCCAAACTTGCAAACAAAGGCTATGGATCTGGCTAATTACGATACCATTCAAACGAAATGATGCGCTATATACATTTCCATCCTTTGCTCCTCTTCTCAGTGTTTAACCTCGTTTATCTCCCTCTTTCTCTTTCTACTTTTATCTATCTTCTCTCTCTGTCTATCCTCTTTCTCTTTGTTTTGCCTTTCTTTCTCTCTGTCATTCCCTCAGTCTTTATGCTTACTTTCTTTCTCCTACCTCTCTCTCTCTCTCTCTCTGATATTTTCTCTGACTCTTTAGCTTTCTCTCCTACTGTATTTCAAGGTCACTTCACTCTCATTCCAACACTCAAATAACAACATCAATAAAATCACTATACCAGCAGAAACCTTGAGCCAACGAAGGAATTTCTTTATCGTCGCTCGACTTTCTAGGAATAGCAGTTAATTTCCCTCAAACCACACTTAAAATCGGGAGAAGAATGCATTGGTTAACGCAATCTGATATGTAGAAAGATGAGATGAGGTGGAGAGTGTTGTTTTCAGATAAAAGAACAACAAAATATAAGCATCATTAGAACAATTTGATCATAGATACGCGCAATCCGAACTGACCTAGGGTTAAACAACGACAACACTAGGCAACACTATTAGAGTGTTGTTATTGTTTGGTTCATTATTTAGCCCTGACCGTGTAATCCTATACACAATGACATTCCTGCCATGACCTCACCCCCCTTTATTTCAGCCATTCTACATCGAGGAATATACGAGAGAGTGCTGTAAAAGGTCCTGGCTTTAAGGGTGTCGTGAATAGCCTGTTGGTGACCTAACCATCCGAGTTTTTTAAAAGACTTAGAAAAACTGAAGGAATACTGCAATTAATATCTGAATCAGAGAGGGGAATATGTTGAATAAAATCATAACTGATCCTCCTGTATTTTCTTCTACCCAAAACCAGGAACTTTCAGCATCTCCTTGTATAATCTAGTATGTCCTTTCCTCTTTTTAAATGGTACGAAATGTTATAACGAAGATTTGGTAGTTACCTCTAGCGAGCCAACGAATCTCTTTTGGATGAAACTTTTCTTAAAAAATTTTAAAAAATGGAAGTGTACGTTAGATAAAGTAATCTTCGATATACTAAGCCTGGAAATAAGACATGGTCGTAACAGTTCAAAACCTTGAGCGTAGAATTGCTCGATTCGGACAAAATATAATATCCAAGTCATCATTAGTCCAAGATGTACTCATTGAAGAAATAGATCAAATATTAGAAAGGACCTAAATTCTAATGCATTAGGGAAAAGTATGGAGAACGTCGGAAGTGTGATGTTCACACTGTTTTCCGAGCAGTAGTGTCATGTAATGTAATAGTCTTGACATAGACCTTGCTGTACAAATAACTTAAGTACTTACACAACAGCGTTCGTCAAGATAGATATATTGGGATACAAGTGCTTTTGAGACTAATTGTGGTGGGATGTTGTGTGAAGATATGAAGGAGAAAGAAACCTAACATTGTACATAAAAATTGAAAGTAAAAGATATTGGATTTGATGTAGCATTATGAGTGGAGCATACCAAAGTATGCGTGGAGTATATTTTGATGTTGCTTATTGTCGATTTCTAAATATAATACAAACATTATCTTTTAATTGTTTCAGTCGTTAAACTGTGGCCATGCCGGAGCACCGCTGTAAAGAATCTGTTTTTTTTTAGGCAAATGAATCGACCCCAGTACCCAAATATTTTTGCTAAGCTTGGTATTTATTTTATCGGTCTCTTTTGTTGAATCGCTAAGTTACGGGGACGTAAATACATCAACACCGGTTGTCAGCCGTGGTGGGGAACAGACACAAACACAATGACACACACGCACACATACATACATACATATACACACACACACACACACACACACACACACACACACACACACACACACACACACACACACACACACACACACACATATATATATATATATATATATATATATATATATATATATATATATATATATATACACGACGGGCTTCTTCCAATTTCCGTCTACCAAACCCACTCACAGGGTTTTGGTCAGCCCGAGGTCGCTCCAGAAGACACTTGCCCAAGGTTCCATGGAGTGGGGCTGAACCCGGAACCATGTGATTAGGAAGCAAGCTTCCTACTACACAGCTGATTAATAGATTACAATATGTAGCAGCCAAACCTCACTTCAAATCATACCGTCTTCAAAAGGAAAAGACACACCGACATATTACATAGTCTAGCTGTAGATACATAGTGTAAAAATAACCGAATGATTACGATCGGAAAGCTTTTTACCATAGATCTGCTTAATTATGTTATTTCATGGAACTAAACACCACCACCAGACAAAAACTAAATGAGTGAATTCTTTTATTTCCAGGCTATTTATTCTGAACTGTCACATTCGCAATACAAGATGCAAAAGAAGTGAAAAGGCTAAACGGAGGATTGAAACCGCAAAGCAGACTCAACTCAACTCACAGAGAAGCTAAAATCAAGATAAGATGGTTGCAGAATGTTTTATATCATTAGGCGTTAAATGAATATTATTGATTTAAAATGTATAAGTAAATGATAAGGTTGCTTGCGTTTTTTTTTAAAGAAATACATGTTTATAGCGTGAAATATGTGTTTATAATAGTGGAATATATATGTTTATAAATATATTTCACATAATTTTTATAAATATATGTTAATAATGTAGGAATATGTGTTTATAATAGTGAAATAGATGTATTTCCATAATGAGAAATGAGCTTTTATAAATATATGTTATATATGTTTGTAAATATACGTTTATAACGTAAAAAAATACTATATCATTATAAAAATGTTTATTTTATCATAGAATACACTGTCTTTTATTTTTCTTGCATTACGAAACAAGATTTCAAACTAGATATAATAACATCACTAGATGACAGAGTGAGAGGAAGGGGAGAGATATCGATAAATATACATGTATTGATATATAATATTACTTAATGTGTATGTATAGTATTAAAAAATCGTATCAACTATAACAGTGTCGATATAATAATAACAGAGAAGTGCATTCAATAATAGCAGCCTTAAAATATAATATTATATTTAATCAATATCCTTTCAATCTTGTTCTAAACCATTTCATCGATTTTGTAGAAATGCATTTGGGAAGGTTTATTTTTTTTAGGTTTTGTCGTTTGTTTTATGTGATTTTTTAATTTTGCTTTAAATTTTTGTTATGTTTTTTTTTCTTGGTGCTTTTACTGAAATAGACTGAGATGAAAAATGTTATAATAATAATGATAATGATGATGCTACTACTACTACTACTACTACTACTACTACTACTACTACTACTACTACGAAGAAGAAGAAGAAGAAGAAGAAGAAGAAGAAGAAGAAGAAGAAGAAGAAGAAGAAGAAGAAAAAGAAGAAGAAGAAGAAGAAGAAGAAGAAGAAGAAGAAGAAGAAGAAGAAGAAGAAGAAGAAGAATGAAAGTGTATTTAAAAGGAAAAATGAAACAATAAGTTTATATTTTAGAAAAGTTGAAACCGAGTATTATCCTGCCATTGATTTTTCCTTTCTTTTTCTTTCACTTAAATGCCACTCAATGTAAGCCGTGGAATTGTAATTTTTCATTGGTGCAGTGGAACAATGCTACACATATAGTCTTGATGGGGAGCATCTTATGTGTGTGTGTGTGTGATGTACATATACATATATTACATTATACATATATAAATATATGTGTGCGTGTTTATATACATATAAATTTATAGGTGAATGTGTGTATATATATATATATATATATATATATGGTGTGTGCGTGTGTATTATGAATGTATGCGTGTATATATTTAATTTAAATGTGATGCACAGTGTACATTTTAATAAACATAAAATTTAAATCGTGCTCTAAAAAGTAAATAAAATATTTGCACAACAGATTTTATCTTTCATGTACAGAAAAATGGGAACTATCTGACTATTTTCTACTCATTTTAAAGCTTTATCAAGGGAAGAATACGTATCTTCTTTTCACAGAAAGATTAGCTTGTAGGCATTTATAGGGTATATAAACTAGGATTCAACAAAACTAGTTAGTTTGCGCAACAGTTTATATGCCAACAATGTGAATTAATTACACATTATTTTTCGTTTGTTTTGAAGAATTTTAAAATACAATGCAAGACACATCTTTTGATAACCATATTTTGTAGCTTCATTGTGAAAATTAAAGTGGTTAGACAACTGCCTTTATCTCTCCGTGAGCAGATAAAAAATAGGATCAATCTGATAGGTAGCTAACTTTCCTACAGTTTTATCTGAGAAAGTATTCACAGAGATACTGGAAATTTCTAGCTATTTTTTACTGAATGGGAATTAAGAGTCAGTTAAACAGATGAGCAAAACTGAAGGAAAAACTACGTAATAAATCAAATGGCTCAACCATTCCTTTTAATTTAATGAACAGTTTAAAATTGCTAAATTGTTCCTAAACTAAGTAAACACTTCCGAACTAACCATAGATATAGAGGATTTCCAACAGACTCAATCTGAAATTAACCTACAGTTGTACGATAACTATACATGCAGAACATACTACATACCCCATCACCCAATAAAACTACAAGCATATGTTCATGTTAAAGTACTGACACATGTCTTACAATGCAGAAGCCTTAATTTATGAAGCAGGGGTTGTCTCTAAAAACCCTAAACATTGGTGCGGAACATAAATTCAAGAAAAGGTCTATGACAATAGATCCTCCTTCTGACATATCGAAAAAAGGAATGCAATATAATTAACTGAATACATCTAACAGTTCAAAGAGAAGCTTTGAACAACAACATCAAATGGAATGTTATTGAAACATCAAGATAAAAAGTGCAATTCTCTACACAGCAAAGAAAAATGTCATATTCAAAAAGCTGATTTCTATTCGAATACAAGGTCGGAGATTTTCGCGAAATATAGGTACTTGGTCAAGAATCTGCTACATAATTGGGCCGCATTAATTTAGCTGCCTCACGCAATTCATGAAGACACACAAGCTGGTGCATATATATATATATATATATATATATATATATATATATATATATGGATGCTTGCATATGATTCACTACATTTTACTACACTTATTTTACAGCCCTTATCTTTTACTTTTTTACTTTTCAGTTTTATTTTACTCGTATCCTCTTGATGAGTATATATATATATATATATATATATATAAACATGTATGTGGGTATGTATGCAATAATGATATATGCTTCCAAAGGCCACAGCAACATATCAGTGCTCCCTATTTTGATAACTGTGAAGGTTATGAGATCAATCTCTCCCTGAAAAGGAAAGCGAACAATCTATCCAAGGCAGAGATACAATTCTCAAAAGATCAGTGAATTGCAATATGACATCTTCGATAAATTAAAGTATTCGACCTCATGCAGCTGTCAATCGTGTGTTTTGCCTCCTTGTACTTTCTGCCTCTCTAGAAATGTATCTATTTAAGCACTTGTGTGAGTTTGCTTCTGCGTCTGTGTGTGTGTGTGTGCGTGCGCGCGCAGGCGCTGCATTTTCCTTTTCCGAATGTTTGTGTATACATCTTTAAAGAGCCTGGCAATCAACGATGGACTCCATGTGAAATGACATACCTAAATTTACACACACACACACACACACGCACACACACACACATACATACACACATACGTACACACATACATACATACATATATATATATATATATATACATATATATTTTTTTACTTGTTTCAGTCATTTGACTGCGGCCATGCTGGAGCACCGCCTTTAGTCGAGAAAATCGCCCCCAGGACTTATTCTCTGTAAGCCTAGTACTTATTTTATCGGTCTCTTTTGCCGAACCGCTAAGTTACGGGGACGTAAACACGCCAGCATCGGTTGTCAAGCGATGTTGCGGGGACAAACACAGACACACAAACAGACATACATACATACATACATACATATATATATATATATATATATATATATATATATATATAGAAATGTTTACTTATTTAATCTTATACTGATTTCAGTAATTGCACCATGTTGAAACGCCGTTTTTATATGATCACAATCGACCTTAGTTGTTATTTTCAATCTGGTAATTATATCATCGGTAACCATTTGTCGCACTGTTATATTACGGAACACAAAGAGACAACCCTCAGACAACCCGATGTGAATATAAACAGGCACAGACAACAACAACAACAACACACATACACACATACACACACACGCAATAATTATGTTGTTGCTTTTAACATTCCTTTCTGTTATGGGCACAAGACCTGACATTTGCGGGGACGCTGCTAGTCGATCGCATCGACCCCAAAACTAAACTGGAATTTATTTTAACGAAACAAAATCCAATCAACCCCATCCCATCGAAGGATGAAAGGAAAGGTCGACCTCGGCGAAATTTGAACTCAGAACATGAAGACGGATTAAATGCTGTTAAGTTTTTCGTCCGGCGCGCTTAAGCCTCTACCAGCTCGCCGCCTTTTTGCTGTTTTTAACATTAATAACTAACTTCTACAATGTGTGTGCGCGCACACACTCACATTAACAACTTCCATAGTTTCGGGCAGCAGGAAATATCTAACACAAATAATTGTAGATAACAATAGTCACCATCATGCAAATGCATATACCCATAAAAAGAAGAAAAAAATCACGCAGTCTGACAGCAGAAGTAGGAATAACAGGAACACCAAAAAGATTGCGATCGATATTAAAAAATTTCGATGCAAAGCTTTATGATTTAAACGACATAGAAACATTGCATACTTTCGAACTAAAAAGGAAACTTGTATGAGGTAGGTCAACTAATTTGAAACTGCAGTCAAATATCCGTCATAACGTACATAATATAGCTCTTGATACACAACATGTGAAATGAAGGCTGGATGGTCACAGCGGAAAGATATTTGTTCATAATCTGCCGGATTAGAGATCATAACAGCTTCCGAATCAACGCAGACACGATCATATATGGTAGCTTGTACTGCTGGAAATACTTGTCAAATCTCCCTCAAATCACATCTTTAATTCTTATATTGGATAATGTAATCCCAGATTCACTATGCCTGAGAAAAGTTAAATGGTCTTACAATTCGTTGATGATGGGTCTAATTGATCAATGCTGGTCAGCGGCCATATAATATCCAACGAAGTGAGTTTTCCACACAGATATTCTACTCCTTAACACGCCAAAGAGAAAAATGATTGTGGAAGTTGGTCTTCAACCAAATAATAAACACCTCAGTTCACTGCATTATGATGAACCACATGAAGGTGCTGAGTGGCGGTTATGTATAGTGATTCTTAGGAATTATATTTTATGGATTAGTTTCCCATCCGTTATCTTTCGCCAGTCTACATAAATTTGAGCGCTGGAAAAACGGACGAATTTCTGTCCAGTAAGTTATAATTCTTCGCCCCTAGATTACTGAGGTGGCAGAAACAATAGAACCCCGCACTAAATAAATGTCTAGCATCGTTTATTTTCTATTTTCTTTGTTTTGAGTTCAAAATCCGCTATAATCAACTCCTCTCTCCATCTCTTCGCGGTACATCGTAATACACCGCCGTATACGCTGAAGACGATGTACAGCGACAAAAATTAGATTCGCAGACGATTACGTCTGATTTCCCGCCTCAACCAGCGATGAGCAGAATTTCATCCTTGTAGGTATTTACATTACAGTGGATTGTGCCGTTAAATTCTGAGAACGCTTTTCCTGATAATATTGTGTCATCGAGAATAAAATGTAAACCATTTAAGTTCACACAATCATCAGCAGCAATTTTCTGCTTCACATGAAAATCCTCTGTTTTCATCGGTTAATCGCTACCAAGAAATGGGTAATAGCTACCAAAAAATAGTTAATTGCTACCGAGAAATAATTTAGTGCTAACAAGAAGTAGTTAATTGCTGTCAAGAAATAGCTTATCGCTGTCGGAAAATAGTTGATTGCTAACAAGAAATGGTTATTTGCAACAGTTAATATAGTTATTTCTATCAACAATTGGCAAATCGCTACCAAGAGACGATTAGTTACTACTCAGAATAGTTCATTGCTACTAATGAGCACTTAACTGCTAACAGAAACTACTTCCAAAATTAAAAACATTATTGAAAATTTAAACCAGTCTAGCAACACGAAGAAATATCTAGTAATTCAAATCAATTTAAATCATCTTGTATAAGAATACATACAACAGGACTTTCTTAAACAATAAGAACAAGTATTGTTAATACAATTCATTTCACCTTAATTGTGTTCAGTGTAATTAAATCTCATTTTAATTTTTACAAGTGCAACGTTAATTTCAAAAGGTCATTAAAAAAAAAAAGTCTGTTGTTTTACTTTATTTTTCTTTAAATTTTTGCCTTCGGTGAAACTCTAAAGCTTCATTGCTAATTGCTATGTCTCACGGTAAGTCGCAAACACACTTTCCCCGCCGTTACCATGTCAATCTCCGTATCTGTAATAGTGTTTAGGTGTTTCAGGAAGTGATGAGGGCGATGTGTTTCGCCGATGCCACATACTCTATATTATTCATCTATAACTCTTCATTTGCAATTGACTCTACTCTCACACATTTTCTAGTGCACAACTATGTGCAATTAATGAATACTGTGTAAATGATTGAAGCATAATCCTTATGAATGTATTCTATTTACATGTCAAGTATTTTCAATATCATTCCATTTTCAAGTGTTTGCTGTTATCATTTGAATTTTCAAATTGTTCAAATAAATGATGTCAAAAATTCGAAGCCAAATTAAAGGCTGAATAAATGAAACATTTCTTTAAAAAACAGAAAATGAAGCCTTAGTTTACAATTTTAATTATTCTTGAAGTTTATTCAAAGGTCAGCTCTGATCCAGCAAGCTTATCAAAAACGTTTTAGCTTCGACCGCCTTACCTTTCCTTTCCTGTTGCAGCATATCAAGGATTATATTGTTCAGTATATAATACTTTTTTTTTTTAATGCCGCGACACATGAGAGAGATTTAGTTGTTAATTCCAACGAGTGGGTCAGAACAACATAGAAGCTTCTTCGTTGGTTCAGAAAATTCAAATTTGAGAGTGACGGAGTGGCAGGATGGGTAGAATGCCGGAAAAAGTGCCATGTTTTATTTAGGTAAGTCTCCTTAAACCAGATCCTATGTATGTCGAATTGCCTTTCATCTTTTAAGAATCTTTAAGCATAGTAGCAATCAGTAGAATTAGGAATCAATCCAAAAGTAATATATTTCTCACTAAAAGTATGTGATCTAGTAATTCGATTTCAAGTTTTGATTCTGGTGAATTTTTTATTTACAGTTAAAATGAAAGAATGAAAACAGCTGAAACTTTATAATTTTGACTTCAAATTCACCAGTAGTTCGAATGATCAAAGGACAAAAATAAAAACAAAAACAGCATTAAACTCTCCAGTGGTTAGTAGCAATAACAAATAATCGGCACATAAATTTTTATTGTGCAGTAAGTCGGGCAAATGTGTTGCAATCCCAATAGGCAAAATGGCGAATGCAATGCATTACTCCGAAGAATGACGTGGGAGATGCGCTGAAAGAATTATTCTACTCTACGTGGCTCATTTTTGTGCCTGAATATATAAAAATCTTAGCTTTAAAAAATTCCATTCGTTTGTTATGTTTTGTTTTTGTGTTTTCAATTTATGAAAACATTTTACGTGAAGATTTTATGTCAAACTAAAGGTAAAACTGAAACCTGAATCGAAATTCTTAGTTCCCTGGATCAAGTATTTCGTTCTAACACATTTGCCCTGGGTTATCTATCTCATTTAATCTGCTTTAGTATCCTGTCGAAAGTAACAATTCCACTGACTCAGTTGCAAAAATAATTTGTCACAAATATCAGAAATGTACATTATTTACATTTGACGGATATTTGTCCTCATCTTGTTTGTTATTAACACAAGGTTTCGGCCAATATACCCTCCAGCCTTCAGCCTTCATCAGGTGTCTTAGGGGTAATTTCGAACCTGGGTTCTCATTCCTAAGGTATTTTTTGATGTTGTTATTATTATTATTCAGGTCACTGGCTGGAATCGAACTCGGAATCTTGGGGTTAGCAGCCGCGCTCTTAACCACTACGCCATATGCCCGTGGGCAATTACGGAGTGAATTTTAGGGCTTATAAATCTAATATTTTCCTATCCTTTCTTAATACCAGTTCCCATATGCTATTCATATCTGCACTCGGTCTGCTTAAGAGATTGTTGTGTCCTAGCATATGTGCTGCTTCTTTTAGTTTTCATATTTTCCAGTGGTGTTCTCTGTCTATTATTTTAACCTCATCCCACAAGGGGAGGCGGTCTCCATTTTTCCATACATGATCAGCTATACCCGATTTATCAATATCTCCTCGTGTCACAGCTTTGCGATGTTCCTCTAGCCTTATTTTGAGTGGGTCGAATTCTTCACGTAAAATGTTGACTTTTCTCCGAATGGACTGATTATATCCACAAGGAAGCGACTCAGCGGATGACATACTGAACCTATCAGTGATTCAAGAAAAACTAGTGACATCAGGACAGTATTCGAGAGTAACACAGCACTTCGCAAATATCTCCTTCGGGTAAAACCATCAATAGAAGAGAATATGACCAAAAACTGCGTGTACTCCATCCCATGCAGCTGTGGCGAGTTATACAAAGGCGAAACATGAAGCCCACCCAAAATAAGGGGAGAGGAACATCGCAAAGCTGTGACACGAGGAGATATTGATAAATCAAGTATAGCTGATCATGTATGGAAAAATGGAGACCACCTCCCACTGTGGGATGAAGTTAAAATAATAGACAGAGAACACCATTGGAAAATAAGAAAACTAAAAGAAGCAGCACATATGCTAGGACACAACAACCTCCTACGCAGACCGAGTGCAGATATGAATAGCATATGAGAACTGGTATTAAGAAAGGATAGGAAAATATTAGATTTATAAGCCCTAATATTCACCCGCCCAAGGGCATATGGTGTAGTGGTTAAGAGCGCGGCTCCTAACCCCAAGACTACGAGTTGGATTCCAGTGACCTGAATAATAATAACAATAATAATAATAACATTGAAAAATACCTTAGGAATGAGAACCCAGGTTCGAAATTTCCCCAAGACACCTGATGAAGGCTGGAGGGTATATCAGCCGAAACGTTGTGTTAACAACAAACAAGATGAGGACAAATATCCGTCAAATGCAAATAATGTACATAATTCCTCATCTGTGTACATAGAACTGTATTAACATCTGAAATGTTAAACAGCCCATAAGCAAGATATACTCACACATACAATTATATGAATACTCTCTCACACACACACACACACACACACACACACACACACATACATATATATATATATATATATATATATATATATATATATGAGTAGCGTGTATGCATTTGTGCATGTGTACGTATGTTTACACTCACAAACACTCGTTCACACCCCACAGAGTTATGTGTAGATCCTTTTTGATATTCTTATATCCATTCTGCCAACTTCTTTTCCTGCTGACAACTTAGTTTTAATGAAATGATATTCGTTACTTTTACACACTAAGACATCCATCAAACGTCAAATTCCCACCACCACCACCACCATCATCATCATCATCAATGCCATGCTATCTTCACCAGGTTTGTCATATCACCACCACAATAAACACAGTTATCACAACCATTACCACCGTCATCAATACAACCTTCACCACCGCCTCCACAAGCATCACACTCTCCAGAACCGATATTACATGACCACCGACCCTGCATTATCATCATCATCATTACCTCTACAATTCCCATCCACATTATCATCACTACCCACTTTCAACATTATAACTCTCTCTCCTAGGTCATTGCCATTACCATGTGTGTCACTATCACCAATTCCCGCTTTCATCATCAACATGACCATCACCATCATTGTCATCAATTTCACTTTCATTACAACCACCACAACTCATATTACCAGAAAGTTAAGAGTTTGTCTCCACCTTGCTATTAAAATATTCTTCCATACTGTTCATTTCTAGAGTGTTCTTTTACCCAACGCATTTCACCTCTTCATCGTTCCTATACTTTCTTATAACATCATCTACTCCGTTTGGCTACATCCATTTCTGTCACTGCCGCTATCATCATCTCCTTCTTCTCGTCATCCTTCTCCTCATCTTTCTCTTTACCCTCCTTCATCTTCCCCTTTTGTACCTGCCTTCTTTTCCTTTCCATTAAATCTACTGATTCTTCTTACTATATTTATTGCTATTATTCTCATTCCCCGTCTTCCACTCCACCCCTAATTTTTCTCCTTTGCCTACTTCAATTGTTTCTTGGTTGTCTTCTTTTACTTCTACCTTTTGTATATATATTTTTCTTCTCGCACCTACCTCTTTCCTTCTACCTACTCTTCTTCTACTATCTACTTTTCTTATTGTAATTCTGATACGAGTTACCCACCACCACGACCTCAAAAACAACCACAACACTGCAACCAATACCGACCGACCGATCCACCTACACGACACCACAACCAGCCATCACCACCAAACGAAAACTACGATCGCAGACACCACCACCTCATCAACACTAACCATTAGCTATATATCGATATATTCGATCACCAAACCTTATCAGTAGTTCCATCACTAAGCCTGCCAATAGTTCATCCTTATCACTAATCCAATCACTGAAACGTTGTCAAAATTAACCGTGTAAAACTCAATGTCACTCCAGGGATATATTTCTCATCAAGTAAATTCCATAAAATGCCAGCCACCCCATCTCAAACCCGCCTCACATCACTTCACCATAATTACAACCACCTACCATCACCACCACCACCAACACCAGTCACTTCATTCTCATGTTACAATCACCGATGTCCAATCGTAGAAAATCCAGTAATATATTTACCGTTGGATGATGGCTGCCACTTACGCATTTACTCTTCACGCTTACAATCTAATAATAATAATAATAATAATAATAATAATAATAATAATAATAATAGTAATCTCACTTATCCCTGATTTTGCATACATATGAGTATGTGATTATTTAGGTATGTTTGCATGTTTGTATGCAAACAAATCTGTATGTACGCAGAATTTGTATCGATAGTGTTAAGCAGTAGAGCTATCAACAGAAAAATGAAAGAATCCGAATACCGTTAGTGAGTGAACCAACTCACGTTGTTAGCCGTAATCAAATCTCGGCCCTCCAAGAGAATGAGATATTATCTAGCTCGTCCATTTTTCTCTTCAATAGAATACTCGGGATTTAACTTATACTTGACCTGTCTCAAACCCCTACAATCATTTATAACAAAACTACAACAGCTTTTGTCATTTAAATAAACCCCCGAGGAAGGAAGTGGTCACGTAGCTTTTCTTTCATTGAATTGAACAGTGGGGGCTTTTATTTTAATGTTTATTACATTCTCTCACATCAGAGTCTTAGCTCTGCTGTTGTTAAACAGTGAAAGAAAATAGGATTAATCTTGAAATAATTCCACCCCGAATCGACATTTTTGACATGTTGTTACAGTGACAATGTTTAAGTGAATCATTAGAAACCAGTGATAGTAATAACGTGTCGAAGCAAACTACTTGAACAACCGCAATAATTTAACCACTACACAGATATACACATGGAAAAACACGCACACAGCCACACAGACACACTCACGCAACCACATACACTCTCATACACGCCGAAAACACTGCGGCAAATAGAAGACTATGGGAACACGCTAAGGCACACAGACACACATGCAAAGACATGCAAACGTGCGCGTGTGTGCGTGCGCGCAACCACACTCCTGCTACACATTTAGATGCCAGCATCATCACTCAGCATCCTGCCAAAATAGCGCAGAATTCAAGTGAATGATAGACATACACGAGACCTGCAATTTGTATATGATACCTGATGTTCCACAAAAGTCACTGACATTGTATGTATAAGACATGCACAGGCAGACCTGTACTCACTGCATTAATACAAATGTAAAATAAAATAAAAAATAAAACTACAACTACTACTACTACTACTACTACGACTACTTAACAACGTGGAATTTAGCAAGCTTTTGTTATTTCATTTCGCTACTTTAAAATATCACAAAGAAAGAAGAAGCTGTCAGTGTTAAAGAGAGCTTCATTGTTCAAACTTGGCAATTGTTACACTGGTGTTCAAAGTGTTTGTTTGATAGAATGGCATCGAACCAATAGGAATATTCATTAAGAAAAGAATATATATATATATATATATATATATATATATATATACACACACATAAACGCACACATATGCGCATGTATGTGTTTGTATGTGTTATGCATATATAGACACGCACATCATGCATACATAAATGCATAGAGATTATACATTCACATTTATATCAATAATAATTGGTATACTTGGTTTTATGAGTAAACGAATAAGTAATAACCTGGGTAAGCTAAGGTTTTCAAAAAAAGAAATCAACCAGTAAACTCGCACATTAAAAAATACAACTCGTAAGTGGAACAGCAGAATATGCAAAACTTTTCTCAAGTTAAGAATGTGGCATTGTTTTTTATCTACATTCCAACTATGGACCTGTGTATCTTCGTTAGAACCAGCTCCTTCTTGAGCGGAGAAATTTAAATAATTAAAAACAGGAGAGAACATACATACATACATACATACATACATACATACATACATACATACATACATACATACATGCATACATCTTACTACCAAATAGGTAATCAGTTGAAATTTACACTGAATTAAAAGAAAACATACATACATACAAACATACTTCAGTTACTATGAATAATGTGCACTGCATGATCTCAACAGCATTCGAAAATGCAATATTGAAACAAATGTGTGTGTGTGTGTATGTGTTTGTGCGCGTCTTCTGTGTGTGTGTGTGTGTGTGTGTGTGTGTGTGTGTGTGTGTGTGTGTGTGTGTGTGCGTGCGTGTGTGTGTAAAGTTATCCATTAACGTCAAGACCTCAAAAAATACGATTTTTTAAAATTTTCTGAAACACCTTACATAGAAAAAAATTCTGCATACGAATTTCGTTATAAATAAAGAAGGTTGAATTGGAAAAAAGTTTTATGCTTTCAGGGTTTATGAAGCATATACAAAAACAACTCGATGCTTTTATTATTTGTTATTTCATTTAATATTTTAAAAGACAATTGTGTCCATTTTCTTTCTACATTTTGAACATGTCCCCGTAACACCTTAGTACATTTCAAAATTATCCTTTTATATGGAGCATTATCTCTACATTCGAATCTGCATGCATTTATCATCTTCTTACTGTCTTCAAAACTTTTTAAAATAGAATTGTGTTCTTTATTTCATAACTAACTGACCCTGTGCCGTCAAAAATGACGGTTAATTGTAGTATTTTATATATAAATAAGGTATATAATAATCACAGATACAAACATTCACATACTTCCTTTGTACATGCGCACACGTTGTTGTTGTTGGCACTCCGTGGAGGGATCCAGTTCACGGAACAGCCTGCTCGTGAAATTAACGTGCAAGTGGCTGAGCACTCCACCGACACGTGTACCCTTAACGTAGTTCTCGGGGATATTCAGCGTGACACGATGTGAAAAGGATGACCCTTTGAATTACAGGCACAACAGAAACAAGAAGAAAGAGTGAGAGAAAGTTGTGGTGTAAGAGTACAGCAGGGTTCGCCACCATCCCCTGCCGGAGCCCCGTGGAGCTTTTAGGTGTTTTCGCTCAATAAACACTCAGAACGCCCGGTCTGGGAATTGATACCGCGAACCTATGACCGCGAGTCCGCTGCCCTAACCACTGGGCCATTGCGCCTCCACTTAAAGACAAATATGCAAGGAAATATGTACATACATTTAAATAAATCTCAGGATGGGTCAACACGTCAAAACCCAAGCACACACGACTCCACATACGTTGAGCTAGGGACGTAGTGTTTACCCAGAAACCACGCGCGTATAGATGCACCTGGCTAAATGCAACGTTATATGTTGCCTTAAGTTCTTAGCATCATATTCTTGGTTAATGCGCTAATATTCGCGCGTGTGCACACACACACATAACACACATGTTTTGTGCATGTATAGCTACAGTTGTACGTATGTATACAATGTATGCATATATATTTATGTATATATGTGTATGGCCGCATGTTATATGTACTTATAAAGGTGAGCATACACACACGCACAACATATTCACACAGAGTTGAAACACTGATTTTTTTTCACTCCTTCCTCATTCATATGTTGTGACAGCAAAAAAAAAATAGAAGATATACGACGCATTCCTTGCCACTTCCTTTCTCTCATAGCTATTACTTTCTCCCACTCTCTCTCTCTCTCTCCCTCAGGGCTACTACTCTCACTACTTCTTCACTGAATTATTATTTTCACTCCTCTCCCTTCACTTATACTACTCTTTCTCCTACTCCGTCCTACTCATACTCTGTGATTTTGGACAAATAAATATATATATATATATAAAACACTATGTCCATTATTATATTAGGAAATTCTCTATTCAGTTTCATCTCTTGCATCTTTGTCATAGTCCTCACAGTAAACATGTTGCTACTTTAAATTTAAAAGGTCTTCATCGTTGATGTCTACGACTTAACAATAAACCAATTCTCTGCCATTACTGTCACCTTATTTGTGTTTAGATACTCCAAGAGGACATGTTTCAAAGCTGTCAACTATCGTAGATTATTTATCAGCAGTAAATAGAATTTGCAGTATTTATGACTTGATCGCAAACTACCGAACACATAAAGTCGAGAAACGCAATATTTGGTCACGAAGCAATCGGAGTAATCTTTGGTGTGTGTGTGTGTGTGTGTGTGTGTGTGTGTGTGTGTGTGTGTGTGTGTGTGTGTGTGTGTGTGTGTGTGTGTGCGTGTGTGTGTGTGTGGTGCCACAAAAAAATCTCCAACATTTTAAGCGGCTACTGGAGTGGCGCTAGTGAAATTAGGCAGGTAGAATGTCTTCACGTAGCTATGGTTTTACCGCCTTTTTTTTTGTTTGTTTTACCGCTTTTTCTTGTTGTTTTACTGCCTTTTTGCTGTTTTACCGCATTTTTCCTTTAGTTTATATCATGTCTGGAACTGATGCACATTATGTGTTTATTGTTGAAACGTTTGTCAAGAATAGTGCGTCAGTGATTGCGATACAAAGAGCTTTCCATATCCCTTACGACCTAAATCGAAATGAAGCGCTTTCAGACAGAAAAATCCATACTGCTATGGATTGATAATTCAAGACCATAGGTTCCGCGCTAAAAGAAATACCTCTTGGAAGAGCTCGGATTGCTCGATCTCCAGAAAGATATGAGACAACGTTTTGCATTCTCCTAAACGTTCAGCCGTAAATATGCTTGTGTTCTAAGATTATCTTATTGAACTATCAGAAGGATTTTAACACAAATTTCAAGTTGTAATCACATAAAATTATGCTTCTATATGAACTTCATGAGCGTGACTGGAAAATCTGCATGATATGCTGTGAGGATGTACTTTTACAATGTTCTTGCAGATACTGTTTTTTCCTTGCAAGCGATGAAGCCCACTTTCATTTGTCTGGCTATATCAATAAGCAGAATTTTCGATACTGGGTGGAAAACAATCCTAAACAACTTTATGAAAGACTGTTACACAGCACCCAAGTTACTGAGCGGTGCATTGTCGCAAATCTTGATAATTGGTGTCTTCACGTTTTTATGAGCGAAGCAAAATGGTTACAGTAACATGTGAAGGTGCTACGAAACTTTGAGCCAAAACTCTCAGAGTTCCAAAATTTGGATTTGTGGTTTCAATAGGATTGAGCCACCGCTCAAACAGAGAGACAATGAATGGTAGTTTTGAGAAAACTGTTCCCAGGATACTTGATTTCATTGCACGGCGACGATCGCTTGATCTTACCTCTCTGATTATTTTCTCTGCAATTATCCGAGAGCCAAGTTCTACAAACATCGACCAATAACCACTGAAGAATTGCAAAAATTACCGCCAGAAATGACTTACCGAATGATGAAAAGCTTCAGAAATCGATAATGTATCGTGATTTTAGGCCATCATTTGTAAGTTATCATTTTCAAAGCCAAATGAAACCAACTGTATCTATTCACGTTAACGTTATTAAAATATGTTTTGAATAACATTTATCTTTTTGCCAACCTGTAAATTATGAGAGATGTATTTTATTTCTTTCGTATACTGTATGTTGTACGCATGCATATATATATATATATATATATATATATATATATATATATATATATATATACATATATATATAAAAATATATATATATATATATTGGTGGGGTGGGATTTAATGACATGAAAAGATTGCGTTTCACTCTGAAAACTACATTATTCTTTGATATACACCTGTAACTTTGTCGAATAACTTCTTCGTAGAATTTCGTTCAAAATGAAGAAAGAGAGAGGATATTTTCTATGTATGTATGTATGTGCGTGTATGTATATGTGCATATCTGTGTCTCTATATGTGTACATACAACAAATAATCTCATGTTTATTATGATATATATATATATATATATATATATATATATATATATATATATATAGATGGATATACACATAAATAACATATAAATACACGTACACCTAAATACATGTATAGATGCACACACACACACACGCACACACACTCATATACGCACATACATACATGCACTATTATTGTTTATCAGCAACTATAATGACTTGCATGAAATATACGCCTGTCGAACGTCCATTAAATCTATTCCTTATAATTACGTTACCGTAAGCACACAAACGTACACAAACACAAACACATCGTAAAACATAGCAATGCACAGAACCACTGCTTTTAATCATTTGCCTTGATATGCTTGGTCAACCAATCAAAATGTTTAAAGTAGATTCACACACATACACACATATGGCAATGTGTAAATTTATATAAAGGTAATGTAAATGGTGTATATTTATACAGGTAATTTATACATATATAGATGTATGCATATGTATATAGTTATATACATACACATATAGGTATTATAAATATGCATACCCAATACAATACACACATTCACAGACATATACACTGGTACTCACACATTATACATATATATATATACATATATATATATATATATATATATATATATATATATATATATATATATATATATATATATATATATACACATACATATACATATAAACATATATACGTATATACTTACACATACATAAATATGCATTTATACATACATATACATGCATATATGTATATATATATATATATATATATATATATATATATATATATATATATATATATATACATATGTATATATGTATATATACATATATGTATACATACATGTACACGCATATATATACATATATGTATACATACATGTGCATGCATATATATATATATATACATGCATACATGTATATACATACATGTATATATACACATGTATATATATATATATATATATATATATATATATATATATATATATATATATATATATATATATATATGATGTCAGAGAGCAAAGAAGGTACGTTTAGGCCTGATTATCGTTAAGTTTGTTTAGTGAGAGGGCTATGTTGTTTATTTATTTAACGGCATTTACGAAATACCAATGCTACATCACAGACTCAGATGCGCTTCAACGAATTTGTATTATATGTTGACGTGTATGAGATTAAAGTATTTTTTTAACAGCGTCAAAATTTCATGAAGTTTACATGCTAAATTTCTCGTGAATAAAGAGTATGTTAATAGTATATAATGTGATGTTGTACAAATTAAAGGAAATAATGCTGTTGCTCTTCTATTTTCCTTTTTCTTTTTCTTTTTTTTTTTATTTTGGTGGGGGTTTGATGTTTTTGTTTGAGGAAAAATGAACGAATTTCAAAAATATAATTTAATGATAGATAGATAGATAGATAGATGTTGTTAAACTAAAATGTGTGGTAGATACAGACATGTTCAGAAAGTGCCCGCACACACACACACACACATGCATGTATACGTGTGCACATACGTGTGTGTGTGTGTGTGTGTGTGTGTGTGTGTGTGTGTGTGTGTGTGTGTGTGTGTGTGAGTGCGTGCGCGTGTGTGTAGTCCGTCTCCTTGTATACCGGATAATAGAATAATGCCGTTAAGTACCTAAGATTTCAAAACCTCGAACCTTTTAACATTAAATCTGTGTAAAATTCATCGTTTATTTGCATATACAAATAACAGCAATTTCGGTTAATTTCATGAGATTTTTTCCCAGATTTTTAGTGTAAGAAAATGTCGAAATGTAGCACAAAACAGAACATTAATTTTGTTTTATATGAATGAAATGAATCTGTAAAATTCCATTTTCATGATGAATAAACAACTAATGTCAAAAGAGTCAAATATAATCATATTACTTTTACCATTTCAATAAATTAAAGTTATTCATACTATTTCAGTAAATTAAATATAGATTCCGGTGTATTTTGGTCTTGTTTGTGTAATAAATCTTCATTGTAGATAAATTTCTAAAAGAAAATAATTTTGAACCAAGGAGTGAATGGACATTACTTTGTTGTTTTCATTATCGACACACTCGCGTTTGGTATAGACCCAATTAAATTGTTGTTAATCCGATTGACCCTTATTACTGTATAGTACAGAAAGCTTGAGAATCATTGTCCGGCCGTATAAACCTGGTTAAAATGTATAATTAAAGAATTTATAAAACGAATTAAAAATTTCGTTGGAGATAGTTTAAACGATTCTCATATCAATAAATGTATAGAAAAAAAGAACAGTTTAGACAAGGTTGAATGTATTGTATGCAAAAAATAGTTGTTTTATTGTTTTTTTCTACGGTTGTATTTCAAAATCTTATAGTCTACCACATACTACGCGAATTCGGTTAATTGAATACTCTGTATAAAAGATACTGTTGAAAAGGCGTACTCTGACAAAAGTGCATATGGAGCCAATGTAGATAATAAGTTCAGATTTAGAATAAAAACATATCCACTATCAACAATAAAAAAATAAAAACCAATTGGAACTGTTTGAAACAAACCTTTTCAACCTTGAGGAGTAAACTTCCGGTAAATTCAGAATAGGTTTTTTAATTCTTCCATGCAAATTCCTCTGTCTGTCAAACCAAAAACGTTTTACAGTATCGTGAGAAATCCATATAACAGACGATTATGTAAGAACGTAACTAGCACAAGAAAAATGGCTCTAATACATATAGTTTAATAAAATTGAAAGCCACGGAAATTGTCGTAAAATTCAAAATAGACAACAAAAAAATTTGACTTCGCACACACCAGATATTACATTTAAAGATTACAAAAAATGTTTTTTCTAGTAACCTATACGCAGGTTAATCTATGCACCAAAATTGAGGCAGGCAGATTTAAAAAAACCAAACATATTTTAAATTTCGTTATTCTTAAAACCAAAAAAAAAACCAAAGAAAACGAAACTTTTTCTCCTATCATGAAACATTAATACGTCCATAATAGACTGGTTTAGCGGTACTAATGACAGACAACAGTGTAAATTTATGCAATATGACGAGATTGAATCTTTATTTATAGAAGGGCAGTGCCCTTCCATGACTAAATTGCTTCTTAAAATTTTAACTATCACCAACAGCATCACAGAATCCAATAGCAAGATCAATATGAAACAAGGAAAACCGTTTCATTTTTAAATAACTCATCCTTGTTAAAAAACAAAAAAGTGGTGACAAGTAATTTGAGGTTTTCATAGGATCACATGATGGGCCACAGTAATTTATAAATTTTGATTTCTTTCCTAAAAGATTTCTATAAGATGTGATCGTCGTATAATCTCGTACAGTATGAACGCTGCTGAGCTAGGATTGAGAAAAAACCTCAATGAAATAAATTTAAGAATTACAGCCTAGACAAGCCAAGTTAGTTTTCTGGAGATTAGCTTAAATGTAGATACGAATATATTTTGCCCACAATAAAAAGCCTAATGGAAGACTATTTCATATAAGAATTCGCTTCATTAATCCCACATGGCATTCTCTGAAATGTAGTATATAATCTTTTACCTTTCACTTGATTCAGTCATTGGATTGCGGCCATACTGAAGCATTGAAGAAAAAGTTCTAAAATGACAATAGTTTGCCCGGAAGTTACATTGTATTGGGCGGGCATTGTTTTATAGATATCTTTCATCAATATATTCCTCCATGAAAGAAAACAGAAAAATATACTTTTTTCACAAACCTTTCGCAGCGTTTTTGGCTTTTGAAAGAAACAATTTCAGCGACATTTCAGACGATATAGTCAATTCTTGGAGATACTGCTCCATCTCTTCTGGACATTTTCGTTCAAATTCATGCTGCAAGCAATGCTTGAACGAAACGTTATTCATATTATTTCAAGATATCCATAGTTTAAACGAACGATCAGATATTAAATCATTGTAGACACGATTCTAAATATTTAATTTACTATATTTCCCTTTAGGGCTAAATCAAACAGTAATACGTGCCCCAAATAGTTGAATATTAAGAATATTCGGAATCATATGTACTTCAGCACCGCAGAGTCTAGAGATTTTTAACGAAAGCTTGATACCTCAAATTATTTCGGCTGCACTGTTTGTTTGCTTTTGTTTGTTTGTTCAGACACGCGTAAACAATCAAGTATAAATGAAAGACAGTGTGAATTAGAAGTTTCTAATGCAACTACACTGTTTGAAGTTCAATTCCACCGTTACGGCACCTAGATCAAGTGTCATCTACTATAGCTCCGGGTCCACTAAAGCTTTGTGAAATTTGGAATATGGAAATTGCATCGAAACTTCTCCGACAGACGGTTCTTGTTTGGAATAACTTAATCTTTTACATTACCGGGCTCATGGGTGATTTCAGCGGAGTTTGCTCTGTCACAGATACCCTGGGTAAGTCTCCTATCGGAGAATTAAATGTTCCCAGCTACGACGTTCAGAAGCTATAGATTGCATCACTGGCACTGTACTTTCTCCTCTGGATAAACATTGAAAGTCTTTCTTATAAATAAAAACACATACGTCCTTCAAACTCTTATATTAAATATTATTTTTAAATTATGTTAAATATAGTTTTCAATAATCATTATACACACCACACATGCACACATTCATATATATATATATAAACACATACACGTACTCACACTTGGATGTATGCGTTCCTAAATATATTATATATATTTTAAATAGATATCTCTAATATATAAAATAGAGATGTCTGTGTATTCGCTTTTCACGTGAAATCGACTTCACCAAATGCTTCCATACTTGTGATGCATGAATAATTTGACCTCGGATAAATGTTAGGCTCTTCATTTGATTTTTTTTATTAAAAATAAATAATATTGCTTTATATTTATGATTCACTTCTTTAAAAAGGTTCCTCAATGTCAACTTCCGGTACTGACGTATCAACGGCAAAAAGCTTCACTCTCTATTTTGACGTTTTTGCACCAAATGCTTACATACTTGTGATGCAATGTCAACTTCTGGTATTGACGTAGCAACGGCAAAAAGCTTCACTCTCTATTTTGATGTTTTTGCACCAAATGCTTACATACTTGTGATGCAATGTCAACTTCCGGTATTGACGTAGCAACGGCAAAAAGCTTCACTCTCTATTTTGACGTTTTTGTGTATTCGCTTTTCAAGTGAAATCGACTTCACCAAATGCTTCCATACTTGTGATGCATGAATAATTTGACCTCGGATAAATGTTAGGCTCTTCATATTTACTAAATCCACATCGAAATATTTACTAAATCCACAAATTTAAGCATACCGTACAAGAGCTTTTATTTATACGACTTTTTCATTTCATGTTTATTTCATTCATTCTTCGCAATATTCTCTCTCACCCCCCTCTCTCTCTCTCTCTCACAACACGCGCGCGCGCGCACCCATACACACGTGTGTCTTTGTAAATATGTTTTTATACATTTATGTATGTGTGTGTTTGTAAGAGACAGAGTGTGAGTGAGTCAAGGGGTGTGTTCTCATATGCATCCATCATTTTTGGATGTATGTGTGCGTGTGTGTGTGAGAGACAGAGTGAGAGAGCGGTGTGTATGTAGTATTTACTCTCTCTCTCTCTCATACACACGCACACACACACACTCATACACAAAGATGAATGCATATTTATGCATGTACGTATACATGACAACAAACCTCTCTCTCTCTCTCTCTCTCTCTCTCTCTCTCTCTCTCTCTCTCTCTCTCTCTCTCTCTCTATGTCACACACACACACGTCCATTTCATCATTTGTTTCATTTAATCCCCATTTTAATTTTCGTTAAAGTTTCCAAGTACCAATAAGCAACAATTTCATTCCCGAGCAACGCCAGGTGCCCCTGCTAGTATATATATATATATATATATATATATATATATATATATATATATATATATATATATATATATATATATATAAATGATATATAATCTTTCTTTACTTTTATACTAATTAAATTTTCTCATATATACCTTGAATTTCTCTATGATATAAGCAGAGCACAATTTCGCTAATCGAGTACTTTTGAGTCTGGGATACTAACAGATCATCAAAACTACCAATGTATTGAAACTCAGTTTTAGAAAACAAAAAAAAAGAAAGCTGTTCATAATCAGATTATCAAATAGATGACTCTGCTATTCATTACACTCGATATCTGCCGGTCTCTTTTCACTTGAACGATTTAAGATAACGAATTCCACGTCGCACTTTAAAACTCCTAAATCACCCAATAATAAAAACACAATTCTACGCAATACCCATATCTTTATGTAATTGCTTGGTGATTTCAACGACCATTGGTTTTGAAATTGGCTTACACTTGGATCCCTTTACAAGAAATCACTTAGATAACACTGTATTAACTTTTGAAAGTTTATATTTTATTTATTAATTTTTTTTCTTTTTGTAACGTTTGTCACACATCAACACATCTAATTATATTTCATTCAGACATAAATTACATTCACATAACCTTTAGTTTCTCAATGTCATAAAAGGGTGAACTACATATGTTCATGTTGAACTGCATTTCGGTTGTCACCTCAGCTCGAACGTTGTGTTATTTTAATCTCCGAATGCAATGTGAGAGTTACATGCTTTCTTTTCGCACCTTTTTTCCAAATTAGTCAATCTTACTAACATCGGAAGACATTTACACTAATGGAAGGACAATATATAAGTTGATAAAAGCTGATGCAAAACATTTAGGCGATGATGTCTGCTGTTTTCAACTTTATATTAGACAATGACTGACTGACCTCAGTGACCAGTAATGGTGCTTAGGCAAAAAATTTGGAAAACCAAACAGAGAAAAAAAAGGGAAGATGCCCAACAATAGGGTCTACCGCACTATTTGACACCGATTAATGTAATTTTACAGCGTCTGTGTGTGTGTGCATACAGAAATGGATAGATAGCTATGCCTGTATTTATGCACGATGTGTATGTTAAAACGCCCCTCTATATTTTAAACATACACATACACATACACATTTCCTACGTGCGCGCACGCATGAGGAGAGTTTGCGTCTGTTAGAGTAGAGAAAATACACGCGTATGAAATTCCAAAAGGTTAAACTCGAACTTCCGGTCATCTGCGACGAGTTACTGGCGGCCAGCGGTGACAAGTTTCCTACGCAAAAACTAATTCTTGCTCGCTATCAAAACCACTCAGATAAAATGTTTCAGATATTAATTCAGAAAGTTTCAATGTGACGTGGAGAAGTCTATACAGGCAGATATACATAGATAGGGAGATGTGTGTATGTGTGAGTGAGAGAGAGCGTAGATGAGGGAAGGCGAGGAACATGTCTAAACATACAGAATACAGAGATGCATGAAGTATGGAGCCGTACAAAAATCTAGGACACGCCCTATTTTGCTTTCAAATTGCGTGGTTTTCAAAAGTATTTGTGTATGTTTAGATATACACATACACATATAAGTGCATGTATGTGCAATGAACGTATATACGTACATACATTTATGGCACTAATTATATATGTAATATATACGCATGAGATATTAAGGCGCATATCATTTGACTATCAGCATCAGGATAACACGCCATTCTTCGTGAATATAGATGACAAGAGCAAGAACAGGGGAAATTATGGAAACTCATTAATTCCATCTCTTATTCATACACATTGCATTTATGTATAAGATTACTGACACACACACGCACATGTGCAGATATTGGTTATTTATATGCAATCTCTCTCTCCCTCTCCTTATATATATATATATGTATATATATACATACATATATTATATATCATGGTATCGACCTGACTATCGGGTGTTCTACACCGCTGGTTACAATGCGAAGCGCATTGTTTTAACTATCCAATGATGTCACCCAGCTTGCTAGGCAGGTAGGCCAATATATATATATATATATATATATATATATATATCACCATATCTGTATTGATATATGTATGTGTGTACATACATACATATGAGTGTATATATGAATACATGTACAGATAGTTATTTATGAGTGTGCATATATTGTATGCACACTCATAAATAAGTTTATATTCACAGACAACTACATACATGTGAGAGGGGGGGTAGTGTATTTATATAAAGTAATTACTATAAGAGTACATGTCCCATAAGTAAGGTAACATTTAACATTGAAATGTAATTAAGAATTTGCGTAACCCGTGTTCGCCTAAGTTAAAGGTGGGGTGCATTTTAATCAAGGCCAATCTACCTATGTGTATATGATTCCGTGCTGTTTAAATTTGTGTATATACATTACTATGCATAAATATGTGTAAAATACATTTGAGTATAAATTTATGCAAATGTACGTGCTTATAATCGTAACTCGCCATACAGCGTACAATTTATCAGTATATGTGTGTAATATGCATTATCTACTACATCTAAAGAATATATATGAATGTTTTATGTATATTTATGTAAGATTCTCTTTTATGTGCCAGTGTGTGGACGCGTGTCTCTACAGTTACATTTCTGAGCACATGCATGTTTGTGTACACATACACACACACACAGCTATACAAATCTACATACATAAATAAATATACTCACCAACTTGGAGATGGATTGGTAGATATCTAAATTATACCTATAAGGTGTGCGCGCGTGTATACGTGTGTTTAATATATAGAATTCAGTACGTGTGTATAAACATAAATTCACACGCTTATATATATATATATATATATATATATATATATATATATATATATACATACATACATAGATGATGTTCAAAGATAATTATATATATACGTACATATCTTACAGTAATATGACACACTCACACAGAAGCACGCGTGAACAAACACGCACTCATAGAAATAACTACACATACACAAACACACACACACACACACACACACACACACACACACACACACAGGAAAGCAACAACAAGGGACTAAGGAAATACAACAATTCTCCTAATTGTCTCAATGAATTCAATTACTGACAGAGAAGAAATGGTGCAAACAATACAAAAGACAAAGGATTGCTCTCGCACATATCCGCAAATGCACACTACACTTCTATTGTCTTCCAGAACATTACTCTTTATAGTCGCCTGATTTTAGAGTCATTGTGACTGTTTGTGCAGCAAATATGCAGGCAACCATGTAGCATCAAATCTAGATATGTACGCATGCATGTTACGTTACTATATCGTTCTCAGCGTATATGTGAAATATATGTGTGAAATATCAAGTATACGTATATACTTGCGTATATATATGCGCACATATATGTGTATATTATATATATATATATACATATATATATACACACACAAATATATATATATACATATATGTATGCATATATCTATATATTTATATTATTATATATATACATATATGTATACATATATATACATATATATTTATATGTATATATATATATACATATATATTTATGTACATATATATGTATATATACATATATTTATATACATATATATTTATATGCACATTATACACACACAAACACGCACACTCATTATATATATATATATATATATATATATATATATACCCTACACACATATAAACTTTTATGTGTTTCGGTCTAAAGACTGTAACCACCGATATTATCACCTTTTCAATGGTCATTCCTACGTGATTGGCTTTTGGCTAATAAGGGAATTTGATATTGTTGTCCTCGTTTGACTTTCTTGCCGTCATGTAGGTTCACCTGGAACTTGGACAGCAGAAGGTCAAGATGCTTTCAAGAAGTACCTAAACCTTCCCCCATTCTATGCATATTTTTCAGGTTTTTTGGCATGATATTTAATAGCTATGGACCTTTGAATGCCAAGCTGTTGCAGTATCTGGTTCTTATTCTATACGGGATGGGTGGGATTTTTGGAACAGTGTAAGTGACTCGTGTTCGGAGGCTGGTGTAATTTTAGGTACCACAGTTTGTCACCATCCCTCCAAGATATTCCATATCTATATCACCGCATATCTCCCCCGCCTTCGCTCCTAGGAGTAGAGTTACAATGTTTTCAGTCCCTCCCAGTGGCTCAAATAAGTTATTTATGCAATCTTCTAGGTGTAGCGCCACTAACATGCCTAGAGTTTTGCTAGTAAATTGATACTGTGGAATGATCATAGTTGAGAGCAGTAGTCCAGAATGCTGAGGACTATGTCCTCCAGAGAACCAGCATAATTTTCGGGTCTCTTGTTCTGAAAGTTCTAAGAAACCATCCGGTCATTCTCCTGCACATTACTACCATCTAGGTAATATTACATGAAACGATGCATCGTTTCTCATATCAATCTCCAGGTCCCGCACTGTTTGACACTGGAATTGCGGCTCTCTTCTTTTCAGTGTTTGAGTTCATTTTCAATTTCAAGAAGTGCTCGTTTGAGAAAGGATTCTTTACCATCCTTTAGTGACCAATTTAGACGATTTTGAGACCTTTAATCTTCGTCTTTTTCTTTCTTTACTTGTTTCCGTCATTTGACTGCGGCCATGCTGGAGCACCGCCTTTAGTCGAGCAAATCGACCCCAAGACTTATTCTTTTGAAGCCTAATACTTATTCTATCGGTTTCTTTTGCTGAACCGCTAAGTTACGGGGACGTAAACACACCACTATCAGTTGTCAAGCGATGTTAGGGAGGACAAACACAGATACATAAACATACACACATACAAACACACACACACACAAACACACACACATATATATATATATATATATATATATATATATATATATATATATATATATATATATATATATATATATATATATATATAAATATATATATATATATATACATATATACGACGGGGTTCTTTCAGTTTCCGTCTACCAAATCCACTCACAAGGCTCTGGTCGGCCCGAGGCTTTAGTGGTGCCACGCAGTGGGAATGAACTCGGAACCATGTGGTTGGTAAGCAAGATACTTACCACACAGCCACTTCTGGCTCTCAATACCATTTTCTTATCTCTTTGAATTGTTTTTTCTGTTGAGCAAATTTACTGCATATATCTTGCTTGATTGTCATAAAGTTTTGTTCCCGGATGGATTTCTTTCTAAATGCCTTTCCAATTAGGTACAAGAAAGTTCAGGTTGCATGTCTGCAGTTTATCTCGGGCTAGTTCTAAATAATTTATGGCCAAGAAAATTCTTGGTGTCACATTAACATTTTGGATGAGCACAGCATTATTTGTGAAGCAGAGGTGCAAGACATTTTGAACATTTGTTGGGTGGAGCACCATTTGCTTCCAAAAATATGTTTGTATCGTGTTTGTACTCTGCTTCGGTGTGGGAAAAGGAACCGAGAAACTCTAAGTACTAACGTAGACATTTATTATATAGGTTAGGCCACATTATTTCGTAAGGAGCAGAGAGTCGATTTCCCAGTTTCTCTGGCATGTATATTCTTCCCGGGAGCAACATGAAAATGAATGTTTTACTCAAGAACACAACGGATCGCTCGGTCCAAGAATTGAAACTACAATCTTAAGATCATTAGAACAACACCCTAGCTACAAAGCCATGTGCCTCCACTGTTTTATATACGCATGTATGTATATAACTGTAAATATATATATATATATATATATATATATATATATATATATATATATATATATATATATATATATATATATATATATATATGCATATAACTGTCTGTGATAGTACACATACACACACACACACATTGTTTCTTGACTCAGGTAATCGACTATGTTTGAATCGATACTGGGAGTTGTTCTTCGAGTACCCTGAGTTAAGTTTCTAATATATATCGTAAATAAATGAAGATAATGGTTCGGGAGATAGAGGAATGAAAACAATGTGAAAGCTCATATATCGAAAGCCATTTATCTAATTCCTTTATCAAAAATATGTGATCATAATGGATCCAAATAAGTGCCAAATTGCCAGAATGTATCGAATGAGAAGAAACAGCCAAAAGATGAAATATGAGATATGAACAAACGCACGAGAAATGTAATTGACAATGAAGATTTTAAACGAATGGAAAAAAATAATTTCTTTAAAATAGTTGCTCAAATCTGCAATTAGAATACCGCACTGGTTTTACTTAACTCTAGTTTTTAAATATCACTGTTATATGTTCTTGATAAGTTTTAAAATATCTTATGTAAATTAATTTTAGTTTTAGTTTTTGTTACATATTTAAATCGTATATTACCATTTAAATTCTGCTCATGTCATTTTATGTGTTTCTTTTGCTGTGTTCAGTAGATTTACAGGATAGAAACTGAACAAAAGAAAGAAGTTACATGCACGTACTGATTTTATCTTGATTTTAATTTCATTTACTTTTTGACACGCCTTTCGAATTTTCATTATTCGCACATTTAGATACCAACGGGAAGAGAACGTTTTATTCCTGAAAGCCAGTCCAATACCTTGTTTAAGCACCATTTAATAACTTGGTGGCATTCTGAAGCAGACACTGGCGACAAATAGTTCTAGCGATAAATTGATGTGGCAATGAATTGTCCAGCGAATAATTGACCGGACAGCATACACACACACACACACACACACACACACACATACTTATACATACAGACGGATAGGCATGTGTATATGTTTGTGTGTATCTATGTACGGATACTATGAATTACAACTAATATTACTTTAGATAATAGATTTAGTTTCTATATTAGTCGTGGGCAACTTACGATCAGCGGGATTTTCTAAATGACACACCTAAACGAAAAACCCGCCTGGTGATCATCCATGTCTCTTCGCGAAAAAAATTGCTCGAATGTGGTTTATAATGGAAATTAGATTAACTCTTGTTAATTTATATTTGCCGTAATCAGAATTGATTTAAAATTTAAAAAAAAAAAAACCAGCTATGATGGTGGTGATCAGCCTCATCAGTGTCGAATATAAGAAGACATTAAAGAGGTACTTTTTACTTGTTTTTTTTTGTTGTTGTTTTTTTAGTTGTTTGTCTTTCTTTTTTTTTTCACTCTGAATTCCTATCTGCTGTTTTCCTAAACGCCACCAAATTATGTAAGCGATATTTTACTCACAACCACAAAACCGTGCTTCTATCTCTGGGGATGTGCACATCTATTATATATTAGAATTTATAAGTGGAGTTTATTTATTTTCTGACGGCTTACGTTTCATCTGTCACTTCAGTTGCACGAACTCAGTACACAGATCAGTACACAAACTCACGCACGAGTACAGACACGCACAAGCACAGACACGCACATTGTGTGTGTGTGTGTGTGTGTGTGTGTGTGTGTGTGTGTGTGTGTGTGTGTGTACGATTTTGGTATGGGAGTTCATAAGAATCAAGGCACACCAACTCGCAGATGTCAGAAATGGCTAGCGATAACATAAAGCGCAACGGGAAGTAAACAACTTTGAAGACATCAAGTGTTGATAGGATACCGTAGATACGCAAGGAGCAAATCCAACAGCTATAAGCTAATGAATTTCATTGCATAATTTCTTATTTCTTTCTCATCTATTTAATTCCATATTACGCTCTTTATTATAAAGCATATGTATATTGTGATCGAACACCAGATTATTAGCATCGCTCTGCCTAAGTGAAATATATGTATAACAAAACTTGGGTGAAAATGCACAATAACATTAAGAGATCGAGGAGTAATTTACCTATCTACCTGATTCACTCAATGTATCTGCCTTTCGCTCTCCCTAGGGCTGTCTTTTGTTTAAAAGTCCTACCTTTTATCATATTTAGAGAGGGTCATTATGTCAATAATTATAAATGCACTTGTTCAGTTTTACACTTTAGAGGAGTGAAACTGAACCAGAGCATGTTTATTGTTGTTATTGGCATAATGACCCTCTGTAGATACAAGTCCTGTTTAACGAGTTCACATCATGAATCCTGCAAACAAAATATAAAAACTAAGTAAAAATCCTAACTTGGAAAATGTATTGTTGTGTCGTTCAAATTGTTCAAACTGATGTTTGTTTTTCACAGATAAAATATTATTTAATCGTGAGCAACGTGTAAACTTTGCCGTGACATCACATCGAAAATTACTCTCCACCCTGTCTTTCCTGCATATTTATATTCACTTTCACTTTTTTGATGGGGTGTTTCTCTCCGGAAATGTCATCTTCAGTTGAATGCAAGCAGAAACATAAAAATAAAATTTGTCGAAAAATGACGGGCTTTAGGTCTCCTCGCGACAAAAAGTAGACATCCAACGCATTCCAGAATGCTTTCTTTAGAAATTTATCTCGAATGAAATGTTTTTCTTTAGTTGTACTTGGTCAAAATTCCAAAACTCTTTGAGCAAGCTGAAGGCACTTCCATTCACGGCAACATTCAATAACAACATTTTATAATGGTAATGACTGCAATAACAATATTAATAATTGCTCCAAATTTAGGCACATTTCTAGGGGAAGGGTCGAGCCGACCCCAGTACTTGGCCAGCACTTTATTTTATCCATTTCGAAAGAAGAAAAGCAAAGCTATTCGGTGAGATTTTGAACTCAGAATGTAGAGTGTCAGAACAAATGTAGCAAGGTACTTTCTTCGATGCTAAAACTATTCGGCCAGCTCGTGACGATAATAATAATAATAATAATAATAATAATAATAAGAAGAAGAAGAAGAAGAAGAAGAAGAAGAAGAAGAAGAAGAAGAAGAAGAAGAAGAAGAAGAAGAAGAAGAAGAAGAAGAAGAAGAAGAAGAAGAAGAAGAAGAAGAAGAAGAAGAATATTAATAATAATAATAATAATAATAATAATAATAATAGATGTTGAAGTAAAAATAATGATTTAAAAAAAAGAAAATAACAGAAACGTTGCTGTCCAAGTTATTGGGAAAACTCTAGCAACACTTTAGTGTAGTGACAACAACAAAAGCTGCAATTGAAGAATCAGCGACTGCAGTGACAACAATAGCAAAAACTGCTGTGGCAACAATTGCAGTAGTAACAAGAATTGTAGTCACAACAAAGTAGCAGCAACAACTACACGACATCCGTAGCAGCAACAACTGTTGTAGTAACTAGAAGAACAACGATTGCTGTGGTGCAGCAATAATAGCAACAACCACAGTGGTGTCAATAATAAGCAGCGTTAACAACAACTGCAATAGTATATAAAGCTGAAGTGTCGCAACTGTAATAGCAACAACTGAAACGATCATAATAAGAATCGCAACATCTCGGATGTCGCCTACATTCGGTAATAACAGCTGCAGTAGCGAAAATAACAATAGCAACAGTTGCAGTGGCGCAAAAATAATTGCAACAACAGCAGTAGCCACGACAACAATAGCAGCATTTTCGGTATCATTCAACTTCAGAAGACAACAATAGCAACATCTTCGATATCAGTGGCAACGACGACGGTATAACAAAAGCAACATTTTCAATCTCATGAACTTGTGCAGCGACAACAGCACCAATGAGAGCAACTGTAGATAAAACAACTGCAGTAACAGCATCTGCATTAGTAAGAACAAAAGCAAACCAAGTGCAAAAATATTGCGTATTAACTGCAGTTGAAACAACAACTATAATTGCAACAGCAGCAATAAGTACAGTGACAACCAACTGCTGTAATACTAAGTGTGCTGCATATCTGCACTAAAAACATTTGCAACAATAACTGCAGTAACATCAAACTGCTTCAACAGAAACATACAATGCAGTCATAGCAATTACAAGAACAAAAATGTGCAGCATTTAAGTTTTCAGCAACAGCAACTGTAGCAGTGAAAGATAAAAAAAATAAAAGAACAAGAGATATGAGTTTAAATAAATTATAAAATATCAAATTACACTCAGACTACAGAAAAATGTTTATCTCTTCTGTTTCATTATCGCTCTCTCTCTCTCTCTCTCTCTCTCTCTCTCTCTCTCTCTCTCTCTCTCTCTCTCTCTCTCTCTCTCTCTCTCTCCTTTTATATATAAGTATTCCTATATATACATATATATATATATATATATATATATATCTTTATATATATATATATATATATATATATATATATATATATATAAATGAATATATAAATATATATACTCACACACAGATATATACATATATGTCTATATAGATATAAATATGTAGATATGTGTATAGCTGTATATATAGCTACACAGATGTGTGTATGTATGCGTGTGTGTGTAATATATTTATATATACATTTATATATGTACATATATAGTATGAATATATAAATATATGTATACATTTATATAAATATATTATGTGTGTGTATATATATATATATATATACATACACACACACACACACACACATATATATATATATATATATATATATACATACACATACACACACACGCATATATATAGATAGCATATAAATGTATATACATTTATACAAATATATATGTGGTGGGGTTGTTTATGTATGTATGTATGTGCAGATACATGTTCGCATACACCAACATTTTCAAACAGCTGCGACAACCACAAACAGAACTATATATAGACGGAATATTTCAGAATGATAAATTGTCTGTGATTCTGTTCATAGTGGCAGAAAACCTTTTGTCACACCTGTTGAGGAAATAACCAAAACTACAGATTAGAGGAAATTTAATGTCATACACACGTTTTGGTTTGTTTCCATTTTGTTTTTACGATGATTTGAAGCTCTATTCAGATAATATTCACCTCGCCAACTGATATTAAAGCTGGTCACATTTTCACAGGAGATAAGAATGGAGATTGGTCAGGATAAATGTTCATATATGATAACCAATCTGGGAAAGATTATTAAACAGACAAGAAATATTGATATCAATAAGTCATTCCCCTATGTCCTATGACGAATGTTAGAAGTATTTCGTAATTGATGAGAATTTTCCATATATTGATGCTGTGAGCAAAGTTAGAGTGACAAGGGAGTACTTCAGCAGACTTTGGAAGATACGTATATCAGAGCTGTCGACAATCATCAAGACGATATCTCATAATGCTTCTATAGTACCAGTGCTCGTACCAACATTTGGCACACTAGAATGGATACTTCAAGAGATTCGAAACTTGAGCATCAAACTCGGGAAGATTTAAACTACTATGTGTAAAATCCAACTCAATAGTAACAATGACAAGATCTAGAATGGAGTCAGGATCATACAGTCAGTCCAAAAGACTGCATCGTGTCACTCCGCCAACTCACACTGAACATTAACGGGAGAAATAAACACGCGAACTCAACAGTGAAAAATAATATCTCGAGAGCAAATGAATGATTGAACTAGTATTCTGAATGTACAGCTGTTCAATGTAGTCCAAATTTAGCAAGACTAACCTACTCAAGCAGTAGCTTGGGGGAAGAAACATCCATCTTATCAGCAAGAATTTATGCATGGGTAGAAATCCCACCATACAGAGAAACCAAAAGTATTTGACAGGAAAAGTGGCTTCTCCTGAACTTGTGACACAGATCAAATTTCACTAAGAATGATACACTTTCGCTATTCAGACTCAGGAGAAAGCCACTAAATACCTTACCAATAAGAAAGATAAGGATGCTTCTAAATTTTTACATTGTGATAGAAAATATTGTGCCAAACTAGTGCAAAATATATCAACGTCATAAGCAGCTGTTCAAAAATGTCTACAAATTACTACTTTGCCATATTTTCAATAGTATCCACACATACCTTTAAAAATAAGGAATACTTTCAATAACAACTTCAATTCAGTACAAACACAACAAACCTTACACTGTTCTATGAGCAAGAAGGAAACATTCATGACGAACTAATATGAAACTTAAAATACTTATTCCCAGACTATAATTCCGCAGTTGTAACGATTGTTATAGGTACACTAGGTTCTCTAACAACTGATTTGCCAAAAAGCCTGGAAATGCTTGATTTTCCCAAGGTGCAACGCAGCAAGTTAATTCATGCCCCTCCCCTCCCATTCTAATTGACTAGTGATACAGTAAAGGTTTATAAAATATTTTCAGAAATTCTGTTTCAGTTTCCTCGAATGAATATATTCACACAGTCATGGATGCATATGCCATGTACATGAACATGTGTGTGAACTAAAGATGTATGTGTAACCATTACGTTATTGCAAGTATGTTGTTGTTGTTGTTGTTGGCACTCCGTCGCTTACGACGTCGAGGGTTCCAGTTGATCCGATCAACGGAACAGCCTGCTCGTGAAATTAACGTGCAAGAGGCTGAGCACTCCACAGACACGTGTACCCTTAACGTAGTTCTCGGGGATATTCAGCGTGACACAGTGTGACAAGGCTGACCCTTTGAATTACAGGCACAACAGAAACGGGAAGTAAGAGTGAGAGAAAGTTGTGGCGAAAGAGTACAGCAGGGTTCACCACCATCCCCTGCCGGAGCCTCGTGGAGCTTTAGGTGTTTTCGCTCAATAAACACTCACAACGCCCGGTCTGGGACTCGAAATATTGCAAGTATATTCATACTTAAACCGATATATATGCACATATTACACAGGTACAAATTTATAAAACTGTCTTCACAAATAAAAAGTGCAAAGAAATAATACAGATCACAATAGAAAATCATACATACACGCACAGATACATAAATACACATAAATATGTGATTGGATCCTCCCTCGGTTTTGATTATGGTTTTTCTGATTGTTCAATCGATTGAACTTGCCTAATTAGCGTGTGTGCAGTTAAGTATCTCAAAGACATCTAAACTTACTACAATCTTCAAGCACAGTAAGAGTATGTAACAATTCGGCCCATTACATGAGAGATAGAGTCCATTCGACCAGCTTCCACAATTTTTATCTACTAAATTCCACGCAAAAGGCTTAGCTAAACTTGAGGCTAAGCTGAAGACGCATAAGATGGGAAGATGTTACAAAGGAGTCGAACTTGAAACCTCATGACTGCAGAACAAACGCCATAACTATAGATTAATATTTTCACCTGTGCGTACGAAAATACAAACTTACGTACACACACACATACACACACACACACACACACATATATATATATATATATATATATATATATATGCACGCATATTTGAGTGTGGGTCCCTATACACTGTATGAATATATACATATATACACGCAGGAGGTTATTCTGATTCATGATCATCTGGTAATGGTGAGCGTCGCACGGAGTGGTGTCTTGATGATGATTATTATGATGATGATGATGATTATTATGATGATGATGATGATGATGATGGTGATGATGACAACGATAACGGCGACAATAACGTTGGTGATGATTGCAATGGTTATGACAATAGCATTGTATGTACGTGTGTGTGTGTGTGTGTGTGTGTGTGTGTGTGTGTGTGTGTGTGTGTGTGTGTGTGTGTGTGTGTGTGTGTGTGTGTGTGTGTGTGTGAGTGTTTCAATCAATATGCTTTATTCTAAACTGACTCAATTCATCAAATTTTCAAGAATAAGTGAAAGAAACCTCCGGAAATGATACCTGCCAGTGATTACCGTTCTTTGCAAAGATAAAAACTAAGCAGAAGACCAATGAACCGTTGATATCGGTGAAAGCATTAATTTAGCTACTATTGTGAGCCTACCAACAGCGCCAAAGCTTTTCAATAACATGTTTGCGAATTCATGTGGTTTTGTAGAAAGAACAGAACAAAAGCCGGCAATTTCGTTGTCATCTAATGAAGTAAATGATTCGATGAGTGCATAGACAACTAAGTCGAAAGTTAATCTTCGTCCAAATAACAAAAATATATAGTAAAGGCGTTGCTGGTTTCTGTAACGTTAAATAGATGAACGGTAAGCCTCTTCGTCTATGATACCCTAACATATTGCGGATAGTTTCAGTTTTTGTCTGCCGTAGGTGGAATTGAGTAATGAAAAGTACTGTGGCGAATCACTCGTCCTTTCCATGGAGCTTCTTGTGCAGCTGTAAAATATATAATGCACGCTTTAGCTAAGTGGACCTAGGACGCTGGGAATTAGATGTATGAATCACAGATGCAAATTAATGCTGATAGTGACGAAATACTGTCCCTACCAACTACCTATGTTCGTCTAAATCGGTTGAGTGCAGATTCAAACATCTAAATAATCTAAACACATGAATAAAGAACTATACACGAGTAAATATTCTAATATTCTCCCAGACATTCATTAGTGAATGACAATTCATGAGTAAAGAAATTTCTAATTCAGACACATTTAACGACTTGTTGCAAACGACAGTGTGCAACACTTGGAGCGAAGACAATTTTATTCGCGAACCAATTCTTACACGTTGAGAGATCAGTGGTTAATTATACTTTCTAACATGTAGTAATAGTTATAATTAAGTTTGTGCATATAAACTTGCTCAGTTTTGCTGTGAAGTTTAAATTAGGTGGAAACCCAAGTTATTGACAACACGTGAAAAGACAACAGACTGCCGCGATTTTGTTCACTTTCGTATTACTTCTGGTTTAGTATGCCAGACACATTCTCTGGGCATTTACACAAATTTCAAGCACCATTTGTTGTTAATTTTCGTAATTATTTTTGACATTTGCCGATATGCAGATAACATTTGCTGTAAACTTCTTGAATGTTTACAAATAAAGGAAGGCTTCTATGGGAATTAACAAATTCTATTGAAAGGAACATTGTGCAATAGAATCCAAACGAACGTTAATAAGCAAAATAGTAATGTTAATAATGATTTTTTTTTTTTACATTGGTACTAGGCCACATACTTTTTTCGCGGAAGATAATATTTCTTCAGGGACTTGATATAATATTCTGATTCCTTTTGAATATATAGAAGGATAATTTTTTACAATGGAGATGTTTTAGCTGATTGGATCAATAGCACAATATTACTGCTACTTATTTCATCGATACACAAAGATAAAAATGTATGTCGCCACTATTGTATATTTATGTGTGTCGACATACTTATGTATGTACATCTTAGTGTTGACATATATATATATATATATATATATGTATGTATGTACGTATGTATGCATGTATGTATACGCGAGACGGATGGACAGACAGGCAGGCAGATAGATAGATAGATAGATAGATAGATAGATAGATAGATAGATAGATAGATAGATAGATAGATGGGAAAAAGATAATGTTAACGCAAAACGCTTGGAATTTAATCCGAATATGTCCTAAGATAGCACAGTTGCGCACAGAGCTACTAAACTGCGTTATGATACACGTCTAATCATTCCTCAAACACACACACACACGCATATTCACACGCATATATAAATATATTTATACATACACAAACACACTCACACACATTTTGAAATCAACTGCCTTCAAAACTACTTACTGAAATGAAAGTAACCTCCCAGTTCTGATCTCGAAAAGTAGCATTAGCGCCACACTCAGACAAATGAGACTAATAGTGTTTGACAAACGTATATATATAACGTGCATACATAAACAGGTACATAGCATTCATGCTTATAAATATTCATATCAAGTAAACACGCAAATACATACATACATACATACATACATACGGTTATATTATTAAGTGCTTAAGCTATTGTCTTGAGCAGCCGGAGGTCTCTAGAAAAGACAGAGGCCATCGGATATGTGTTCTAAAAATTCAGTGAAAGCGAGCAAAACATTTCTGAAATACATCATGTGGATCTTAAATATATAAACATGGGGGTAGGGTTATGAGCGTGTAGGGTACATTTAAAAAAAAGTATACACGTAGGACACAATTACTCAACTACCTATGAAGATATTATATAACAACACTTTCTAAATGACCATTTTCAATTCAGTATCTGTCAAAAACCTGCAGTTTGCGTGAAGGATTGAAGCAGCACTTGAACATTCATAATAGGTGAATGGAAAATGGAGCCAATGATGAAATGAAACAGTGCTGCACTATACGCGATCAGCTCTTCTAACGCCTTTCCGGGCTCAAAAGTTATCTAAGATCTCGTGCTGGGAAACAGCAATAACATAAGAAGTCAAGATCTTACAAGGAGCAGCCAGCCACCATGTAACTACCTCCCTCTATTCATAGATGTATGAATGCTATACGTTTACATGTGTTGACGTCATGATAGAGAAGTCTATAATTCATTAGGTATGGATACCACTGAAACTACAGTCTTCCTGTATTTATACCTAGAGTAAATCAACTTGGTAAGGCCCATCCCTTAACCAAAAAAAAATCCATGAGTTTAACTCAGTACAGGATGCAAACAAAGCACTTGTCAAATTAACAGGAGCTAGCATTAGGTTGAACTATGCTCACTCAGTAACCGCTGTCAAGATTTAAGGGGAAACAGTTGGGCAAAGTCTACAGGATATGTACTTGCGATCTACAACAGCACATCTATTGAAGAAAATATATAAAATATTGAATAATATAATAAATTATATATGATATATATAATTTACTTCGGATGTACAAAATTGTTGTTTTTATTTTAGTTTTGGTTTTTTTTTTGGGGGGGGGGTTGTTTTTTGCATACGTAGAAGAACTAGTCAAAGAAAGAATGACAACACCAATGATCTTACCTAAGAATCTTAATTGAGACTTAAGTAATACTCTAAGTCTAATGTGAAAATAAAGAGAAACTGCGACTAATCTGATGCAGTCAATCTCACGGGCATACAGCTTCTGCATATTTGATTTAACGGAGAAGGCTTCGACCGACCTAAGGTTATAGAAGAAAACGACTATGTTGTTACACAGTTAAATCGAACGCGCAACTTCTTAAATACACAACTGCATATGCATCTATGTGCGTTAGTGAGGCTAAAAACCAAACATTGTATGTACACACACAAATATAAGATTTCTAATGAACTGGAACAAAGCTAACCATTTATAGAAGAAGGTGATATAGCAAGGTAGTCTATGCCCTTACGTATGTCGGCGACTAAGAATATGACTTGAATTATTGAATGTGAGATTAATCTCAACTCATTAAAAAATACGAATGTCAAGAATGATGCCATAATTTACAGACAAGATATTTCAATGACAGACAGTTTGCAAATGAATCACATAATACCTGGAAATTTGCCATATATATATATACACATGCATACACCACACACACATACACACGCACACACATACACACATACACACACACACATACACATATTCCTTTTGTTCTTTTATTTATTTACTTGTTTCAGTTATTTGACTGTGGCCATGCAGGGGCACCGCCTTTAGTCGAACAAATCGACCCCAGGACTCATTCTTTGTAAGACTAGTACTTACTCTACCGTCCCTTTTGCCGAAACGCTAAGTTACGGGGACGTAAACATACCAACATCGGTTGTCAAGCGATGGTGGGGGGACAAACGCAGACACACACACACGTATTATATATATAGATAAATATATATACACGATGGGCTTCTTTCAGTTTCCATCTACCAAATCCACTCAAAAGGCTTTGGTCGGCAGAAGACACTTGCCCAAGTATATATATATATATATATATATATATATATATATATATATATATATATATATATATATATATATATATATATATATATATATATATATATATATATGTATATATATATATACGTCGTGTTTCTTTTAGTTTCTTTCTACCAAATCCACCCACAAGGCTTTGGTCCGAGGCTATAGCAGGAGGCATTTGCCCAAGGTGCCAAGCAGTGGGACTGAACCCGGAACCATGTGGTTGAGAAGAAAGCTTCTTACCACACAGCCATACATATATATTTAAAAACCGATGAACGTTTGTGTTTACAAACTACGAAAAATGTACTCAATATCTAAAATAGACGACATCTATTTTATCAGAAAGTTCAACCTTCTTCTGTCGTAAATATGGGTTTCACGATACCGATTTTCCAAACGACTGAAGTAGGCAAGCAGCGTGACAATACAGATGCAAAAATATTCGTACATTCGATATGATTATGCTGAAAACACTTTTGAAAATCTCTTACATGTTTCTTTAATTGTGAAACGCAGAAAAAAACACACGTAAAACAACATGCAAAAGTATGTAATATTCTCATGTCTTCAGTATCATACGTGTAAAACGTAAAAAAGCTAATGTTAATGACGTTTGAGTGTTAATTATATTAAAATTGTCTTTTATTTCATGATTTGACTAACTCTCATGGTACAGCATGAAGAAGATAAAGTAATTAAGCTAACAAATGGTCGGAAATCTCTCCAAAATACACAATGGAAGTTATTTAAGATTTTACCAACTTCGATCATTTGTACAGAGACGAATATTTGGGAATGGAACGATTGATTTTATAACTGTTACTATTATACATATATATATATATATATATATATATATATATATATATATACAGTAATGAGAAATAATATATATGCAGATATATATAACATCATACAAATACTAAATAGCTAGATACATGTACCTATATGCACATATATATATACATGCACGTACCTAGATACATATATATGCACATATATACCACTGCGTGTTTTCTACTATAGCCTCGGGCTGACCAAAGACTTGTGAGTGGATTTGGTAGACAGAAACTGAAAGAGACCCGTCGAATATACATGTGTATGTGTGTCTGCGTGTGTGTTTGTGTGTGTGTGTGTGTGCGCGCGTGTGTGTGTGTGTGTGTGTGTTTGTGGCGTGTGAGTGTGTATGTGTGTGCTTGTGTCTCTGTGTTTGTCACCCCACCATCGCTTGGCAACCGATACTGGTGTGTTCACGCCGCCGTAGAATAGCGGTTCGGTATACCTGACCGATAGAATAAGTACTAGTCTTACAAAGAATGAGTCTTGGGGTCGATTTGTTCGACTAAAGGCGGTGCTCCAGCATGGCTGCAATCAAATGACAAACAAATAAAAGAGTAAAAGAGTATATGTATACATGCAATCACATGTATATAAATATATATATATATATATATATATATATATATTACACACATAACCATATATATATATACGTATATACATTACACACAGGTACATTAATATATGTATATGTATATATATATATATATATATATATATGTATATATATACATTACACACATACACATACATACATATACTTACACATACACCCATACATTTACATACACATATACACAGATATGTAGGTATGATTGTGTATGGTGTTGGTCATGGGTTTCCGTCATTCGAATTGATAAATCAGTTCTTTCATTGAATTAATTACGTGTTACTGGATTAAAGTGTAATTAGCAGACACGTTTAGCCTTAATATTATTATCTCTGGCAGAAACAGCGTGGCAGAGTGTGTAGTATGTTTGTCACTTATGAATAAGAAGAAAAATGCAGGTGAGTATATGTGTGTATGTATATATGTATGTGTGTATGTACACACGTACGCACACAAACACACACACACACACACACACACACACACACACACACACACACACACACACACACACATTGAACAGAAAAGCTTGCACTTACCCGAACTTCACACCCGTCCGGTCTAGAGTAAGGAACAGGTACTGCAATACCATGCAGAATCAAAAGCCCTTACCGATTTAATATATTGTCAAAACAACCTGTCAGATCTAGGTCGGATGGAGGAAGGGGTAATCAAGTACCAACATGACCGTCTGTTCTCCAAGATCCCACATGAACCTGCATAACGGCAAGAAACTCAACTCAACAGGGGGTAGCAATGTCGAACTCCCTCCTTCATAAAAAGCCAAGTACATGCGAATGGCTATTGAAAAAGTAACAATACAGGTGATACCACCATATGGCAACAGCCTTTTCGCTGAGAACCATGTTATACGTGAGTATACCTGTGTGGGGGGAGTGGTGTGGGGGGGTGTATACAAGAATACAAATATATACAAATATATGCATATATATGTATGTATATATACATATATGCAACATATATATATATATATATATATATACATACACACATATACATAAATATATGCGTATACACATATAGACACACACACACGCACACATATATGTATACATATATATATATATATATATATATATATATATATATATATATATATATATATATATATATATATATATATACATACGCACACACACACACACACACACACACACACACACACACAGAGTAATCCCTCGACTATCGCGTGTAATACGTCCCAAAACCTTCCACAGAAATAATGAAAATCTAAAATCATATAAATACCAATTGTCCGCAGAAACCTGGATATACTGAGGAATCCACGATATAAATCTCCCCAAGAACTACGTTAAAAGTACACGTGTCTGTGGAGTGCTCAGCCACTTCCACGTAAAATTCACGAGCAGGCTGTTTATAAATATATATATATATATATATATATATATATATATATATATATATATATATATATATATATATATGGGAGAATATACAAAAAATAACAACAGACGAGGACAGGTGGTGTAAATAACAAAAGTATATATTAGTATGACGCTCGGGAATACGGAAAGTCTTTGACGTTTCGAGCTACGCTCTTCAACAGAAAGAATACGGAGACAAGGAGAAAAACACGGAGAAAAAAAATTGAATAGTGTTCAGTCAACGGTCAATCATAATAATGGCCGATCATAACAATGACTGACCGGAAGTTAGAAATTCTTATTTCAGGAGAGCTAAGAAAGGGGGAGATAACAAACGGTGATCGGGAACGAGGGGCTGTGTGTGGGAGGTAGACTGCTGGTGATCTTGACGTATGTAGTGTGAAAATGGGGGAAGGGAGAAAGGAAGAAAGTAGTTGGTCAGTTGTAGTGTGTGCGTGGTGTGATGCGAGGGTATTGGTGTGGTGTGCGTGGTGTGATGCAAGGGTATTGGTGTGGTGTGATGTGAGGGTGTTGGGAGGTGGGGAAGGCATGGGTGGAGTGTGGGGTAGGGGTAGGGGTATGTGGGTAGGGTGGGGTATGTGGGTAGGGTGGGGTATGTGGGTAGGGGTGGGTGGTGGGTGTAAGGAATTGGATGGGGTGGAGTGGGAAGGTAGAGTAGGAGTGTGTTGGGGTGTGGTGGGATGAGCTTATGAGGGGGTGTTGACGAGGAGGGAGAAGGGGAAGGTGGATGTAAGAGAGGGGGAAGATGGGTATGGGAGGGGAGAGGAGAGAGGGTGGGTATAAGAGAGGGAAGGGGGATTGAGAGAGTGGGAAGGTGGGTATGGGGGGAGAAAGAGAGGAAGAGAAAGAGAGGAAGAGAAAGAGAGTGAGAGAGAGGGAAGAGGGGTATGGGGGGGAAGAAAGGAAGATATATATATATATATATATATATATATATATATATATATATATATATATAAAGTGAAGGCGCATGGCTCAGTGTTCAGTGATTAGATACATATATATATATATATATATATATATATATATATATATATATATATATATATATATATAGACATATATATATATATATACATTATAATAAATATAATATATATATATATATGTATATATAGGAGCAGGCATGGCTGTGTGATAAGAAGCTTGATTCCCAACCACATGGTTCCGGGTTCAGTCCCACTGCTTGGCACTTTGGGCAAATGCCTCCTGCTATAGCCTCGGACCAAAGCCTTGTGGGTGGATTTGGTAGAAAGAAACTAAAAGAAACACGTCGTTAATATATATATATATATATATATATATATATATATATATATATATATATATATATATATATATATATATATATATATATACATGTATGTGTGCGTGTCTGTGTGTATCTATGTGTGCGTATCTGTTTTGTCTGTATTTGCCCCAACCCCCGTTATCGCTTGACAGCCGGTGTTGGTATGTTTACGGAGACGTAACTTAGGGATTCGGTAAAAGGATCCCGATAGAATTAGTACTAAGCTTAAAAAATAAGCTCTAGGGTCGATTTTTCGACTTAAATCCTTCAAGGTGTTGCTCTAACATGGCCGCAGTCAAATGACTGAAACAAATAAAGGAATGAAAGAATGTGTGTGTGTGTGTGTGTGTGTGTGTGTGTGTGTGTGTGTGTGTGTGCGTGTGTGTGTGTGTGTGTGTGTGCGTGTGTGTGTGTGTGTGTGTGTTTGTGTAACTGTATTCATACACACTTTTGTCGTCTATGTGTGAGTGTACACAGACACGAATGCATGCCTACATGCACCTTCGAACCACTCGAGCGAGAGATATATGACAATGTACACATGGAAAATTTTGGAAGGGTTGGTACCTAACCTTAACATAAAGAGATATGTAGACGCAGTGCTGAGCGCTATTGCTCTGTACGAATGGTACCGTGCACTCCCTCCAAAGTAAGCGACAGGTACCGTAACAGATTAGGGATTCAAAGGACCATAAATATTCAATGCCATTAATAGAATAAAGAAAATTTTACAAAACGTGTGTCTTCAAAGAGGTGCTTATACTATGTCTTATACTATAGCCTCTGGCCAACCAAAGTCAGTCTTGAGTGGATTTGGTAGACGGAAATTGAAAGAAGCCCGTCATATATATATGTATATATATATATATATATATATATATATATATATATATATATATATATATATATATATATATATATATATATATACTTTGTTGTTGTACTTGGGGATGGTCATATTGCCAGTTTAGCCAATAAAAACACACGCACTGTATATTTGGTGTTAATTTGCTTCAGCTTTATATTACATTAATCTTAATCTTATTTCGGCCAGAGTTCTTTCGTCACACTTCTGTGACCTCATCAGTGGTCCTTTGTTTCCTTCCTTCTTATGTGTGTCTCACCTTGCTAAATATCAGCCATTTTGTATTTTGTATTCCTATTGTATGTGTCTACGCATATATATATATATATATATATATATATATATATATATATATATATATATATATATATATATATATATATATATATATATATATATATACAGGGTGAGCCAAAAGTAGCTATACACTTTTGAAATTCTTTCATTTTATTACTTTTACACACATTTATTACAATTATATTTATGAAACACAGTTTAATCTCGTAAAAGGTCGAAATGTCCTCCTTCAACATGGGAACATTCATCAAACGTCCCAGAACACTGTAACACACAGCACATTATTCACGGTACCTGTAAAAATCGAATAAGTTAATTTTAAAAGTGTTTACCTACTTTTGGCCCACCCTGTATATATATATATATATATATATATTATATATATATATATATATATATATATATATATATATATATATATATATATATATATATATATATGCATGTATTTTTGCGTCTGTGAATATACCCCCACCATCGCGGTCGAATGACTGAAACAAGAAATATATATGTATGTATTATGCATGTATATATATATATATATATATATATATATATATATACAATCATTAGCTTACAGCTGCTCTTGCTATAAAATAGAAGCTCCGATGGAGCTACCAGCTGATAGACAAGCACTCAGCTACGGATGCATTGCGTCTTAAAGTAGAAACACCAGTAAGCTAATGTAGCTGGTTTATTTAATTTCTTATTATGCTCTGTACTCGACTAACGCTTTTTCTGAAGCATATGAAAATTGAGTTCAAACAAGACCAGATTATTAGTACCTCTATACTTAAGCGAAATACATATATATATATACATATATATATATATATATATATATATATATATATATATATATATATATATATATATATATATATATATATATATATATATATATATATATATATATATATATATATATATATATATATATATATATATATATATATATATATATATATATATATATATATAGTTTTAGGGAAAATAACCAAGTTTCAAGAACTGATCGATGAAAATCCACTATCACATATAGAAAAATTAATAATTAAAAGCACAATAAATGAGTATAATATAAAGCAAAGTAAATATCATAAGATAAATATAATATTATAATAATAATAATATTATAATATAGTGGATTTTCATCGATGAGTTCTTGAAACTTGGTTATTTTCCCTAAAACTATATATTTTATATATATTTTATCTATAAAGCTCAATTTAATTTGAATTTTTTACCTGTAATTTTGGATTTTGTCCCTAATATTATATATATATATATATATATATATATGTATATATATATATATATATATATATATATATATATATATATATATATATATATACATATATATGTATATATATATATATATATATACATAATGCAAATAATATGCGAGTATATGCATATATACGTACATGTATGTACATACCTACATTTACATGTATATATACATGCATATCTGGGAACAGGACATCACAAAGAAACGTGGACAAACTGAAAAACGAGAACATAAACAGAGCATGGAAAACATACTTTTTTGGGGACAACGGTAGGAACACACAGGAAAACAAACATGCCACAAAGAGAACATTTCCTTAAGCGTTTCGAAGAGTTAGGGCAATATATATATATATATAGATAGATAGATAGATAGATAGATAGATAGATAGATAGATAGATAGATAGATAGATAGATAGATAGATACGTGTGTGTGTGTGTGTGTGTATGTGTATTTATATATCATACATATATTATATTACATTATATATAGTCTATATATAATTTTACGTCTATACTTTTTTTTTTCAACGTTAAATATGCTTCCTCATAGACAAATTTTTGTCAGACAGGATCACATAAATATAAATATCACTAACGTATGCGCTCCTTATGTTTTTTCATGTGTAACATGGCTATTCAACTTTTTCTCTGGCTTCGAAATAACATAT